>NW_009190890.1:17581-34234 GCF_000690835.1 Fulmarus glacialis | reverse complement strand
GGGGGGGGGAAGTCAAAATAACAGCTTATCTGATGATCTTGAACACTATACTTCCAAACTCGAGAACAAGGGTAGTCCTTGTGATTGGCAAGAGATGCTCTCAAGCCCTGAAGGGATTTAGTAAGGGTTAGTGTATATGATGCTGGCAAGTTAGAAAGACAACTGAGTAGTAGAAGAGGAAAGCTCAGATTTCAGTGGGTGATGACCATGGCCAAAAATCAAAATAAGCATCCCGTGAGCTCACTATAGCCACTTCAGAGAAGTTGGAAAAATCCTGTTGTCATAATACATACGATATTTTGCAATAGACAAGACAATATTTCTTATGGCTTCAAAGCACTTTAAAATCCTTAATAAAGGCTCAGCAACAAATATTAGATGGATGAGAATTCATTTAAAAAAAAAGAAAAATCAACTGTCTTTTGCTACTGAAGGACCACAGATGAGAACATGGATATGTAGCCATGGAAAAGTCAGGAACGATGAGAACAAACATAGAACTAAACCAGATTTCTGCATTCCTATAACCAAAGTGGAACAGCATCGTGCCAAATTTGAAAAAGGACACTGCTGTATGTTGGTAGAGCATTCCCAGATAGCATGGCCATGTTTTTGGTAGTGACCCAAAAGAAGAAAATGCCAGGTAACGCTATTAAGCAATATATTTCCGTTTCTTCGGGTTATTTCACATAAGCATTGACTTGTCTCATTCTGTTTGTAAGGTAGAAAAAAAGAATGAATGAGCTTAACTTGTAGAAGACCAAAAAGGTGCTGAGTTGCTAAAATGTAATAATTCAGTGGTAAACCAGGAAAGTTATTTCTTTTTTTAAATTAAATAATATCTTACAGTAATTTATAACAGCTATTTAATAAAACACAGAAAAAAGATTCTGTAATAAAATATAAACTGAAGAATGAAAAGGAAATCCATTATTTAGTCATTTCTGTTACCATCCTCTCTCTCTGTCTCTAGAAGTGTAGCTTCTGTTGCCAGTTATCTTAATGTAAGCTCAGCTATTTTATCCTACACATAAATAATTTTACTATAGTTTATAGATTTTGGATCTTCTACATTGGCAAACTGAGTGATGTATTTTTTAATTTATTAGCAGTTTTTATGTGAATGGGGGAAAAAATAGGAATGAACAATTGTCTTGAGTTATCTTGTTAAACTTGGCACATGAAAAAGGACATTGTCTTCTATAACGTGTAAGGTTGCAAGTTACTGTGACTGAGAACTAGCACAGAATTATGCTTAAGTCCTTAGGTATTCACTTAATTGTCAGGTCAATTCCAGTCCTATTGTAATGAGGAACAGACAAAGAAAAAAATATGTCAAAATATTAAAAATATTTTTAACTGACCCTCAGAGATAAAAATAGAAGCGAGCTGTGGATTTTGATCTGAAGAGAATTCTTCACTGGCTGATCTTTTTTATTAAGTTCTTTAGGCAAGAAATAACTCATTTATAATGTGACATCTAGAAGACCATCCTTTACTCATAGAATAATAATAAAAACTTTACACTTCTTTAATTACATTTCTAGCCATAGGAAGATAAAGAAATTAATTAATATCAATGGAGATCAGTCCACCAAAGGACCTAAATAAATAGCAATCATAAGTCATAGAATTTTTTGCATATGCAAAATATCTTAGAAAGCTGTGCAAATTATCTCACAATCTGGTAATAGACTGTATAATTAAATTGCTGCCATTATACTTTCAGTAATATTTCATATATTGTGTTGGAATAAAGAAAAAATGTTTTTCTTATCAACCTGATGAACTTTGGTTAACACACCGATGGAGATTACTCTCTTTTTTCTCTGAAACAGCTTATAGGGCTTGAAATTTCTCCTTGCCTCCTGCCAGAAACACACACTATTCTTACAAATGATTCATGTTTCAGCAGCAGGCTGGAATCCTAATCAAGGATCTTAGCCCCACCACATTGGACTTCTACAGAGAGGGGATATATCACATGTGCTGAGGGAGCAGCCATTTGGGGCTGACAAACCAGATTTGCAGGAACAAGTACTGGTAATTTGCTGGGCAGGGCTTTATAGTTTTTTTCCTTATATCACACTAGGTAAGTGACAAAGAACCTACCAGAGAACATATGTTCTCTTTTCAATGACAGACAAAAGAGACAGATTGAGGAGAATTGGCAAGGAATGAGGGGAAAAAAAAATTAGTTGCATGCTTCAGTTTACTGGGGTGGGAAATATCCCAGCTGAAATGCATTTGAGCACTGTACGGTCTTACGCCTGCACTCCCATGCATGTCTCTCTAATCTTTCTTTTAAATACTCAGTCATGTAAAATTGTTCGGGTTTATAGTCTTCAAAGTAAGCTAAGTGTAAATCATAGAATGACTATTTTCATAAATTCTAATCTTCCTATATCTGTCAAGTTCAAGACAGTACAGACCTACAGATTGTTTATGTTCATTTTTCAAAGGCTGTTTTAATCGGTTAATCTAGTGTCATGCTTACATCTAGCTACAATTGTGAATTTGATCATGTTTAGGTGAACTTTAATACTGTAAAATTCATACTGACACTGTAAGCATACACAACAAGACACTGTGCAGCTACAAGTGCTTTATGCCTTATTAGCCCCATTTGCCTTATTGAAATTCTGCTCCGTTGATCTATAAGGTATATAGCTCCATCTGGCATGGATGTGCCACTCAAGCTACCTGCATCCTATTCATTAGTGTATTGTCCACCATTTACAACTATGTACACATAAAAAGTTCAGGACCCACCCAAAGGGTCTACATGCTCCATCTTTACAATACCCAAATGGCTTTTTGCTTTGCAAGGCAAAAAATGACTCACTTTTTAACTGGAGGGCAGGTAAGCCAAATAAGAAGGGAAGTTTCCACTTAAAGTGTGGCTACGTCTAATTTCAAAAGACAAAATAAAGCTTATTAAAAGCAAATTTCATTCAGCTGAACTCACCCATGCTTCTGGCACACCTTCTCGCCAAAAAAGTAGACTTTAATAGCAAGATAACCAAACATTTGGTATATTATATTCAGTGACACTGTATTTCCTACATTTACTCTGTCAACACGTGCTCCTTTTGCTTTTAAATTCGTAAATGAGGAGACACACTGCTTGCTGGACCTTGATATTTCTGCTAATTTTGTGGTAAAAGCACACATTCAAAAGCCTGGATACAGAAACTCACCCAAACTTGTTAAGGTTTCTGAATTTCAGTGCAATTCCCACTAATTAGTGAATATACCTTTATTTTTTGCGTTACAGTTAGTATACATCTTTATGCCATTTTAAAAGTTTAGGATGAATATCAATGCTCATTAAACTGCCAAACTGATAATTTTGGCTAGAATCTGGTATCGTAAACCAACAGCTGCCTTCATTTACAGCCAAAAAAGGTCTATCCACTGGAACTGCACTGAATGGGATTCCAGAGATAAAAAGAACAATAATTTGATTCTGTTTTGGGAGATGATTTTTCAGGCTTGCTGTTATTCCATGCCCTGATTAGATGAAGTCCTGAAATGCAGCATCCAGTACAAGGATTTAGGAAGAGTTGCTAACTGTTTGCTTTTTCTGTGGTAGAGATAGAAAAAAAACACCTTCCAGGAAAGGAAGACAGCATTCTTTTTGTGGGGTTTTCTATTTTAATAATATAATTACATATCTAACAGGCTTTCTTTATCTCTCCCTAACTCCACTCCCTCCTCCCCACCCAAAAAAAAACCCCAAAACAAAGCAGCAGAAACGTAAGAGTGAAGAATTTTTTCCTAGAATTAAGCAGCAATAACACAACAGCCTGGACAGTGTCTGTGTAGGTAAAGAATAAGGATAACCTTTTCTCAAATGTTATAAGACATTAAGCTCCTTTTATCTTCACTGCTTCACATCTCCTCAGTAACACCTGTGTCCCAGGGGACTAGATTCTCTCAACCTTCACCATATAGTACCTGCCCTGCATCAAACCACAGATACTTACAGAATATTATTCATCAGCATGGGAGCAACCTTTCAATGGTGACAGGATCAAGATCAAAGTGCTCACTAAACCAGTAACCACTTCTAGTAAATAACTCTTCAATACCTGAGAATATACTTAAATAACAGTCACCGCAAATGCATCTTGGCCAAATGCAAGACCATCATGATCACCTTTATAGCTTCATTTACATATATATATACAATAGCCTTAAATGCAAAGTAAGGAAGAGCCTTATGTATGATCAAACAGCGAGCTGGAATGTCTTTTCAGCTTTGAAACACTAGAAAAGGTATTAAGGATCATCAGTGTGGTGGGCATCACACCATGAAGGAGTTCAGAGTTGGCTACCTGGGTGGCAAGGTATGAGTATCACACACGAATTACAAAATACTGTCATCTTAGGTGCTTCAGGATGGATTAGTTGCAGTACCTTCATTTCACCTGTTTTGCAGATTATTTTCTGCCCCAAAGATTGAATTCCCCTGACCTAACATTGTCCCCACTTCTTCCTCATGAGGCAGTCAAAGACTCATAAGATTTGAGGGCTAAAACAAGGAACACCAAGGTTGCAAGTAGTAATATATTCCTAGTGACAGTGCCGCATCTCTCTGCAAAGAATTGTGAACCAATCAGGTAATGTGATCTGTGAAAACCAAAACTCCACAGACATCCATTTCTGACAGCAAGAGACCAGAAACACTTACTTTTCTGAGGAGCTATTACCTAGAGTGTTTGACCTCATCCTTCCCAACAGTGACATGATGCAAAACTCCCCCCAGATTGGCCGCATGCTCTCCTTCCCTAAATTTCTAGGTACGTATAGCTCCCTAAAGAGTGCTGTTCTTTGACTACAAGATTATATTTCTTCAGCCTAAATTTATGCTGTATGGTCTTACTTTCATAGTGCTACACTGCATAACTTAGGAGTTGCAGATTTGGGTAAGAAAGATGAGGATTTATTTAAAAGAAAGGAAATTATGTGAGACTATCAGCTGATATATAACTGGGTTTTAGTCATTGTACAAGGATTAAGTGCGTGTATCTGTGTGCGTGCCTGCTATAAAAATTTTTTCATTTTTTTGTATACCATAATTTTTATGCTATGAGCACTAATTATCTTTTAATATGGAAAACTGGAATGATTAATATAGTTTAACACATTACACAAGATCTTGTTTTTGCAAGACAGCTTGCTTTCTGTTTATTCTCATCTAGATGTTTAATGAAGTGACTGCCATATCACACAAGTAGATGGGTTAAATGAATCAAACACAACATTTTGCCTAATGAGAAGAATTTACAGAAAACTTATGTAAAAGGTTTGTTTTGTTTGGGTTTTTTTTTTTAAACACAGAGCTGTAACAGCAAGAATTCACAAAGGTCTGTGTTCCTCAGAAAGTCAGAAATCCTTATGAAAATATAATGATCAAAAGTGTCACACAGAAGAACTCTCAGTAATTATCAAAAACTTCAATATTGTCTGTAAGCTGTTACACTGAAAAGTCTAAAACCTGCATCTTTTTATTTTCTCACTTCTTCTCCAAACACGTACAACTACAGGAAGACTGAAACTGCTGCCAGGGTTTTTTAAAACGACACACTGAAATGATTCACATGAAAGCAGTTGAGCTTTTCCAACTTGCCAGTATGGGGCGTTTAAGATTTCCTTGGTCGCATTTCAGCCTCAGCATGATCATCAATGTAGTTCCCTTAATGACATTATCCTTATTACGTAAATGTCAGTGTTACCGCTCTGTGTGGTTCGTGAGGGCGGCGAGACCTTGAGAGCTCCCCCGTGGGCTCTGGTCACGGGGAGCCCCAGGCTCACGTGTCTGGCTGGGACTTCTGCAGATTGCAAGCGAAAACTGTTGCTGTTGAACTAAAACCTGCTACGTTCCTAGCAAAGCCAACAAACAAATCTGTGAGCAGTTAGGGCCTTCAGCAATTCAAGTAAGTTTGCTTGTTGGGTTTTCTGAGGACTAGAAAGGAGGAAGGGAGAAACCCCTTTCTTTAAGCCAAGGGGATACAGTAATGTCTCCGTAGTCTAAGGCTAACTGGAAACCAGTTTTAACTGATTCAGGCTTTTGCCAAGAACGAAAGAAACTTAAACATACAGCTTAGTAATACTCAAAATTAATGAATTACCTTTGGTAAAAAGCATTTTAAAAGATTCCCTGAAAAAAATATCGGGTGCACAGAAACAGAAGGAGTGATCCCATAGCGTGCTCTCTCCAACCTGAATCTGGCGTGCGCCTTGTCCTTTGCCTCTCCTCCAAGAACCGCTGCGATCCCCTCTCCTACCAGGAGGGCAGAGGTTTCCACACGCTCACCGGAGCAAACCTGGCAGCCGCTCCAGCCGCGGTGGGTACAGGTGCCTCTGCTGCCGTACCAGCTCCTGCGTCGGCTAGAAATCATTATCGAATGTGGCTTGGGGATTCCAGCTCTATGGCAGTGTTTCTCAAAAACTCTTCCAGAATTTTGCAAACGAGGCAGAACTCGCTGATTGGGTTTTCGGTGGCTATCATACAGATATTAGCAAGAAACCTTTTTAACCTTCTGAGGTCACAAGCTGATACACACAATGTCTGTGAGGCTACTGAGCAAGCAGAGAGGAGGAAACAAACTGAAAAAGATGATTTCTTTCCTCTTTTAACTAGAAACACTTTCATCTGCCTATAGCTTTCCACAGAAGCAACATTACGTCATAAAGAAAATATAACATAGCTGATTAATTACAACAAAAGTACAATCAACTCAACACAATGCTTTGCATTAGGTAAGTACACACCGTAAACAGTAACAGACTAGAACAACCAGACGAGTGGAAGTGATTGCCTGTAATTGTAGGTTGACACCAAAATTACTGGCTTCAAGATTGAATTTGGTGATAATGTAAATCACTCCCTGTTATTCTTTTCTTAGCAGCCTGTCTTATGAACTGCCTGAAAGATCACTAGATTCCTCTGTAAAGAAAATGAAGTAAATTCAAAGTATTTCCCACTTCCATTAAGATTTCTGTCATTACTCTGCTAATGAGATGCAGGGTTTGGGGCTTGATTTGCAACATCTCTTTTACAGTCTTCATTTTTAATATAAATCTATCTCCATGGTAGCCGCAGGCACGTTCATTGTCAATAAAGGCATGCCCTGGTCACCTTTCCAGCGGTCTCCACTGGTGATGTGCTTTTATTACAGCTCCTTCTTTGCAGGACAAATATTTATTAAAAGGTTTGTAGTTACAGTTGCCTCCTGCATTTATGTATCATGGCTGAGGATTTGGTGTAATTGTGCGGGCTTTTTTGTCTTCCAGCTCTTTCACAACAAGCAGAGGAACAGTATATGCTTTGAAAGACAAGATATAAGACTCCCTCAGAGCCTCTTCTATCATGGGAGTTCCTCATAACCAACCAACAACCAAACCACGGCTACTACGTTTCTGATCACAAAGCCACCTCTCTAAGATCTGTCTTTCCTATAAATAACACAAAAAGAGAGGGAAGAAAAAGCAGCAGAGATATAGACGTAAAGGCTGTTTTTATATTTGCATTTTGGCTGAGAGCAGCAGAGACATTTTGAAGCAAATCCCCTATCTTCCCCACTTACTGCAGGCTGGTGTGGTTCGCATAGCTTGATTTGGTGAGAGTGAATTCGGCTCCTTGCAGAGGAAACGAAACCATTTGCTCTTCTGCAGGTGCAGGGTAAGTGCTCTCCACCCCTAATGAGTGCTCGGCCATTTAGATAACCTCTAACGACATGCCTGGTGAAGATGTTTGGCCTAGGGCACCAAACTAAATATTTTAAACAGAATTATCCCATGTTCAGCATAAGAAAAAGCAAAATCATTCCCAAGATCTACAGAGCACTTTCATATGCATGGTTCAGCATTGCTGGCAATCCATACAACTTGGGTCCTATGGACCAAGAAATTTATTTGTTACTGCTCTCCAGTAATTAGCTACAACACACCTCAACACAACTGAGTGCCAGAATACAGCATCTTTGTAATGGAGGGTACTGCAGAGGCAAAGAGCCTTTGGAGATAGCCCAAAATAGTAATTACTTAATACCCAATTGATCAGAACATGAATGAAATAAACAGCATGGTTTCTGGCAGCATGATAGGCATTATGAAAAGCACCTTGGTTATTAAACAATCAAGTAACACTTATCTAAAGAGCTCACAGCACCAGATAAGAGCCTGAGTAACTAAACAGGAAAAGGCACAGGATACAGGCAAAAGCTATTATCTTGTCAGATCTCTATGAGATTTTCTGGAGATAAGTTAGAAAATGTTCTGTATTTCACTTCCAAAAAAGTAAATACTCTGGCTGTACACTGTGCTACGTGACATTGCACATCAGAAAACAAAACCAGTCAGGAAATGCACGCATAATGGCAAGTTGTTTTAATCGTAAATCAGAAAAAAACCAACATTAATATAATACTACAATTTACAAATACAAAATATAACTTGATTACCAGCCTTCTTATTTCTGAAGGTTAGATTAAAATTAGCACTTAAACAATCTACTATCAGGAAAAATTTGGAACAGAATTAGAAACATTCAGCTGAGACTCAAGCTATTTTACTGTGGCTAATAAGCAGATTTCTACTTGATTTTTATTCTCAGGAGACTATGTTCAGAAGTAATTGGATCTGTGTTTCAGTCAATTTAAAAGTTGAGGCTGTAAAAAACAGCTGGCCAAATCTATCTGGTCAAAGTTGTTACAAAGCTCCAGTCTTGAGAAAGGCTAAGCACCTCATAAAAAGCTGATATCCCCAGCTTCTGTAGAATTCAAGACTATATATAAGTATTTTGTAGATCAAGCTTTTTGTAGGGCTGCATTTCTCAGTCCTTAACATGATATATTAACTTTTGTAAAGGTACACACTGGCAGAGTTGGCCTGTTCCTGGTATCATAGCTAGCTCTCAAAAAAAAAACCAAAACAAAACAAACCCCAGTTTCAGGGATCTGTACACTAAACCATGTTACTTTAAGAAAGGAAATAGCACTATCATGCAAACTTGCACATGTCTTCACATGCTGTGTGTGATGCATCTTACTCTGATGCACCAAGGTATTGAATGATTATCAGACTGGATAACCCATGGACTTAATCATGTATGGGCATGTTGGCATTCTAAAGACATTGCTAGGGTAAAAACTCCCATTTATATGCATGGCAGTGGTCACGGACATCCTTCAGAGCAGAGAATAGAAGCAAAACTCTTATTTGCCAACACACTTTTTCTGTAGCAATAGTATTGGCATCAAACTGTAATGCCCTGTTCCCAGGGCAGCACCATTGTTATCTCTGATATTGGGGCACAAGCACAGAAGGTAACAAAAAGCCATTAATATGAAGCCTCATCAAAAAAGCAGATGGGAAAAAGCACAATAAGTAGACAAAAGATAAGTGATAAAAAAGGCTTGAAAGCTTTCCATCTTCTGTGAGGAAAAAAATACAAAGAAATTGTACAGAAATACGACGACGTCCATTTAACTCCAACACACTTACTAGCTTAACAGTTATCCAGCATGAAAAGTATTATAGTAGTAATAAGGTAAAATAGGAGATTGTGGGCTTTTGAAATAGATGCAGACAAAACACATCTGAAATCAATATCAAAGATATGCTCAACAGCAAAAGCACACAAATGCTCTAAAGAAGCTAGGTCATGCAGAGCTGTAACCTAACATGTAAACCAAAAACAACTGGCATAATGTCACTTGCTTGTGTCATCTATACACCTGATTATTTTCACACCTCTCTGTCCCAAATACTCATCAGCGTCACTTTGCCCTGTACATTGTTGAATATACACCATCTGAATGACTCAAGTACCAACCAACTTAAAAAAACACATTTGCAATTTCAGCAGAAGTCAACACATGCCAAACTGAAATCAATCCCAAAGAATTTAAAAATATCACTTCTTCAGATCTACATGATTCTTAAAAATCATGTATATAAGTTTATATATTCCCATGGTGTTTTACCAATATGGAATAATATAACCTGCTGTCATGAAATGCCTCAATGCAAAAGGAGACAAGAACCACCAACATGAGAGAAAACAGAATGACAGTCAGGACACGTTGAATGAGGAGTGATTACTGGCATGTTCAACTAAGAAGGAAAGATTTCTGGCATGACTACGTTTTGAGAAAAAACATGGAAATGGTAGGAGAGAGATGAACACAGAACTATATATAACAAGCAGAGCACAGTAATGATAAAAGCCATGCATGTTTGAACCAGAGAAAAATAACAGCAAAGTGCGATTCCCGGAAAGGTCTCCTCCATAGGGATGGAGTTCAGGGTTAGCTTCACCTTGCATTTGAGCAGTAAAATGTACATTTGAAAACTGTTCCTTTTCAGCAATGAGTAGGTAGGGCAGCAGTAAAACACAAACTGAGTACAGCTGACATAGTTGAACTGTAAATATGAGGCTAGTGCAAACCCAATCCAAGTTAAGCTGAAAATAAAAACAAAGGCGCTACTATTTTAGTCAGAATTTCATCTTCAGATTGAATTCATCCAAAACTTCCATTTTAAATTTAACTGAAGCTGTCACAGAATTTCCCATCTGCCTCACAGGAGGGCTGCAGACTTGCCGCATCAATGTAGAACAAGTTTGCTGTGAAAAGCATGGCTTTTTTTCTAGAACAGAAGGTAATTGGTACAACAAGAGAGAGTAGGAATCATTTGAGATTATACAAGTACATCAGCTGGGACCTTGAGTGATTTTGTTTGATGAATCACGGGGTTGAGTAGGACAGACTTTTGTAGCAGTGCTTTGGACAGGCTAGAAGGAGGGAACACACATGGCAGAGGGACAGAGAGGAAAAATTACGGTGAATAAGCCAATACATAGCCAACATAGTCAAAAGGGCCTGTGGTAAATTTATTCTCAAATCCTGGCAGAGATTTAAACGCACATTCCCCGTTAAATACATTTTGAATTATTAATATCAGATTGAAGAATGAAAAACATTCAGAATATTATATTCGATGTGTTTCCCATCCCTTTTACACTAATGGCACAATTGATATAAGTCAATATGAAGATCAATGCTGAGTATTTGGCACAGTACAGTGGTACACGGCAGAATCCACTGAGAGCTATTACATTCAAAAAATTAAGAACCTGCAAGGAAATAAATACAAATTATATGTGAGTAAATTACATAAAGGTTTACGGTTTCGATGATGAAAAATGGTGCCATCTGTTAAAATTAAAGCAGCCCTTAACAGGACAGGAAATTGCTTTGAAGTTAAACATTATCAGTGGAGAAAACTGTAAATGCACATTTTTAATCACACAGTAATTTCCTAGTGTCCTCAGAAGCAGTGCCACATCCTTAAAACATGTTCTCAACTTTGAGCTCTTTGAACAGCCAGGAAAAAAGAGGTGTAAGCATGGGAGGAGGAAAGAAAAGAAAAATGTGCAATGGAAAAGATACACATAGCTATAGAAAGGGAAGTTTCTCTCATCTCTGATGTACCGTTTATAGGTAAAGGTAAGCTAGAAAGGAACTGGTTACAGAAGCATTAACGTCTTCGTTGTGCTGAGCTGGTCTACCATTGCCAAAGAGCATCCATTTTACAGATGAATAAAGAGGAAGGACTTCAAGGACAAGGACCAAAAGAAATTTGTGTTGAAATGCAATTACATGCTGAAAAATGAGTCTATAAGTGGTGTCAGTGAGTTCAATGTTCATTGTTGTGAGTGACTCTTGATAAGATTTACTTGACTTACAAAGGTTTTCTCGTTTCCACCACTAAAATTCTGCCCGAGATCTGAACATCAAGTTGGGCTGTTTGTGGTCCATGCATCATCATCTATAATGAAGAGTCTACATTTGGGACTTAATTAATACAGCCAGGTCAGAATTCAGCTCATTCCTTCCCAGAGATGTGTTGGCTCTGCAATGCTAACTGGCATAAAGAATAGCACATACTTATTTTTCCGCAGGAGTCAGCAGAAAGACTGAAAATACACAGGACATAGATCTACTGTCATTTTTTGCAGTCACATTTCTGACCACATACATTTTTAAAAATAACAAATATTTTTTTCACTTGCCACAGCATTTGCAGTCTTTACTCAAGGGGTGTTTTGCCAGAGAAAGCGCTTGAGCTCTATGGAAAATTATTGGCAGAGTTACACTGCATTTTGCATCATCCTGTTTTTTCTGAGGCTTGTTAGTCTAGAAGTGCAAGTAATTCTTCTAAGTAAAGGTTGATTTCATTTTTCACATTCATAAGTTGATCTCTTCCATTTTGCGTACACAATAACGTGCATATTATTCAAATATCTACAAGCTGCAGTGGGGCAGTGATTAACCTTTTCTTTCTTGTCTACTCCTTCACTTTCCTGTCTGCCAGCTGTATGATATTGGGCAGACATAGTTACGAGAAGGCCTTTCTGAATTCTATAGGAAGACTGCTGATTAGGGGATGAGCTAGAGATATATTACATATAGAACTTCAAGTTCGATCTGGGCTTATGGATAATAACAGCACTTTGTCCTCACTGCTACTGGAAGAGAGTGATACGAGCGGAGCTACCTCATGCCAAATTGCCTCAGACTGACATTCTTAATTTTCAGAGGTAGGAAAACTGCCACCTCATTAAGGAGAACACTGTGTTATTAGTTTATTGGCATGGTACCAGTATCGGAAAATGCAGCATGCATGTCCTTGTGACTAAAGGCAAAAACCTGGAGAAGCTCATAGAAAATTATTTCTTTGGACAGGAAGCGGGGAATAGTGGCTTTAGAGACCTGAAACAAGAGCAAATAGTAAAGAACTTTCTACTTGTGAATACATCCTCCTATGCCATCATATCATTCTAATCGGTGCATTTTCATCCACTTCAATCATTTTAAAGACTCATGAATTTAAGACAACTGATTGACATTCTAGCATTGAAAACTTCACAATCCAACAAAGGAGAGACGGTATTACAAGAAGGTCAAAGTGCACTCCTATCATAATGCAGATTCCTCGCCGAATTCCCTACCTTCTCATTCTAGTGACACGTGGGAATAAGATTAATAGAATGAAAAAGCAGCTTTCGTTCTGAACAGTCTTTATGAAAATCAGCATTTCCAGCATTTCAATACTTATTTGCCACAGCAGGGAGCTAATCCTTTAAAAAACCCCAACCCAATCAGCCAGTCAGCCAACTGAACTGAAAGAATAATGACTTCTTTGAAGTTTTCTTTCACTGCACTGGGAAAGTTCAGATGCTCTCGCTGGGACAGTTCAGATGTCCCAACCTGCACTAATTACAAGACAAGTCCTTCCCATTCATTTTCATTGTTAATTGCGAGAATCCAAGGAAGGTAGGTTCATAATGAGGCCACTGTTGATTTTTGCACAGGTATTAGTCACTAGCCAAGAGCTAATTCTTCATCTGGAAAACTTTGTTTTCAGGCTTCTGAAAATGCTCTTTCATTCCTAACATGCTTTAATTGACATGTAAACTATCATACATCTTGTTTTTCTTTCACATGAAAGATTACTTGCAAATGGAATGTATCCAAAATGAATGGCTCTACTCCATCATTGTATACTGCCCTTTGCAGAAGAAACAACTAATCTGAGAGATGCATTGTTTCTGTTGGGATTTACGGCCTCGCATTGTCTAATTATTCATGATGCATTATCCATCATACTGCAAACTTCTTCACAGGACTAGCAAAAACAATGTGTTCCGGTTAAGGAAAATTGCTAAAACAGAGCTATCGAAAGCATATGCCACCTTGATTTAAATGTCTGCAATCCTTTATTAATTTTTTGGGGTGTCGCATCTGCTGAAGTTTACTTTTTTTTTTTTTAGATCAATGGAAATTCTCAAAATGATATCATCAGAAAGTGAGGTGAATTAATTGTTGACTGAAATGATAAAATGTATCTAATCTTCATGCTAAGAAATTATTTTAATATTTTTCAGTTTGAAAAATCCTAATCTGCTTTAATTGGCCATTAACAATTATAAGACAGTTGTAGAACTATGCTGTTAATGAGTAGAATATATTAACCAAATATTTCAAATGTAGTATAAATAAATTCAGAACTACCAGCTGGGATTAAATAGGTCAAAAAACTGCTTCCTTATCATAAAGCACTTTACCTCTGGGTCACAGTTTAAATACAGAAGAGGTAAATAATGAATGATGTGTTACCATTAATAACTGCTTGGGGATATGGGGAAATGAACTTGCTTATGTCTGACCATTTTCCACTTTAGTGATATCCGTGTTTCCACCACAACTCGTAAGTGGATAGCTTCTTTGTTTGCAGTCTTGACATTGTAGAGAGATCATTGTTGGTGAACTTACGTTAAATTCCACTGTCTCTCTCTCTTGATTATAAACAGCGATGGGATAAAATTTGTGTTATATCTGCACCTGAGACTTAATCCTCGCAATGCCTTCTAGCACTAGTGCAAATAATTTTTACAAAATTGTTTTGTAAAATAAAAATTTAACAAAAAAAAATTACAGAATTGTTTCACATCTATTTGGGGTTGCAGCTGGCTGTAATGGTTTGTAATTTAGATTAACACTTCTTTTCTGGCAGTAGGAGAAGTGAACAGGAGAGGACACCGTTGCCCAGCAGAGGTGCGTAGTGCCGTGTTAGCTGCTGTGGGCCAGCCCAGCCAGCCTCCAGCTCCCACACCAAGAGGTCTGTGGCTCTCCACAGTCTCTTTATCCCATCAGCCAGCACTATGAGACATCACTCTGGGTCACCTCCTTAGTGTTTGCTTTGCTGTTTCTGCTCTTGCCTTTGTTTTTCTGCAACCGTCTAATGAGTCAATGACGGAAGGAACTAGGTTTCTTGTGGGTTTTCAGTTCCTGGATGGCAAAAATATTATCATCAGAATGCTCCTGTAGAACAAAACCTTCCAGTGAGAGAACACAATAGGTAGATTAACCCTGATTTATCTTCCTGTAGTGGACCCATGCAGTAGGTCTCCAGCAAACACTATATGGATGCTATACATAGCTCTTTTTATTGGGTGGGTAAGAAAGAGAAATACTGCAGTGCCAGAAGATGCACACAGTGTCTATACAACCAGCCCCTGTTGCAAGTTTTCCAAGTCCCACCTGAAATTCTAAGCACTTCTACCACCCAGACTCAGAGGTATTAACTCTGTACCTATGCGTTTCTTCTGTTTAAATGGATTTCTGACACTCCACTTGCAAACTAAAAAGCAAAAGCACAGCAGCCAGAGCATTCATTGGGAAGTTTAGTTTACTGAGCCAAGCACACAGAATGTTTTTTTTCATTCAGCTTGTAAAATTAATGCTGTTTAAACTGAACCACAATTTACATCCCTGTTCAACACTACTGATAAGGCAGAGTACAAAGCGATTAGAGCATCGCCAACAGCGGGTCTTTCAGCAATTTCCGTGTTAGGAAAAGAAGCTTCTACACTCATTTTCTTTCTTTGCATTTCTATCCTAGGGGTTATGATGCACCAAATATTTCCATACATGTTGCAACGGTATGAGACCACATGCAAAAAAATAATCAAAAAGAGCAAAGTCACTTCAACTTTCCTTTAATCTGTTTGCTAAAATCTGTCATGTTCTGCCCAAGGTACTGTCATTTATACAGAGTACGCTGCACTAAAGCTTCAATCATACTATCCAAATATGAGAAGTCTGGAAGTAACCGTAATGAAACCGATGTCAGACAACCTCAGCTCACGCTAGATTCCAGCAGCTTGACATCTTCAAATACAAAGGACAGCTCTTTATTGCAGTTTTGGAAGTGTGTCCATGTTTCAGACTGAAACTTATACATGTCTCAGTGTTTGTAGTGATTTATTTTCCCCTGTAGCATTTGCAAAATATATGTGAATACAACCTACTGTGCAGTTTATTTGCCATTTCAGGGAGGTCTGAGCCAGTCCATCGAAATTCTTTAGAGCTTACCTCACTTACTTGGCATCCTAAGCATAAAGGAAGAGGCACTATCAATAATCTACTGTACAAAAGCTGGCTACAAATATCTTCTTGATGATAGATTAAAATCACATCTCTGTAGCGACAAATTCCATATCTGTACAGGTTACTAGCACAAATTTATCAGTCTAGAAAAGTCACTTTGAAGCAGAGAAATAGTTAGTGGGTCAATTGAGTTGGCTTGTAGAATCACTCCAAGAGGGGGAGCTTCATATGATGGGATAAGTAGATTTGTGTATTTTGCTTGTTGGAAGACTGTTTCTTGGGCCCAACAACATTGGTAATAGCTATTACCACTTACTCTACAATTAAAAACTCCAATGCAACCAGCATTCAAGTTAATGGACTGTTTCGGGAAGCACAGTACGCTGCATAAACCTCTTGCATGTTTGTTCCATACAGGAGTGTGAAAAGAGCTAGAGGCCCAATTCCCTTCAGAAATCAACAAAGAATTTATGTAGTGTATGTAAGTGGGATGCTAAACGTGTATATTTGTATATCACCATTTTTATTCCAATTTCTAGTTGTTTTCTTAGAGTTAAATATTGTTACAACACTGTGCTGGTTTTGGCTGGGACAGAGTTAATTTTCTCCATAGTAGCTAGGATGTGGTTATGTTTAAGATTTGTGCTGGGAACAGTGGTGATAACACAGGGATGTTTTCGTTCCTGCT
>NW_009190890.1:0-17569 GCF_000690835.1 Fulmarus glacialis | reverse complement strand
GTCAAGGCCTTTTCTGCTCCTCACCCCACCCCACCAGCGAGGAGGCTGGGGGTGCACAAGGAGGTGGGAGGGGACACGGCTGGGAGAGCTGACCCCAACTGACCAGAGGGATATCCCATACCATATGATGTCATGCTCAGCATATAAAGCTGGGGGAAGAAGAAGGAGGGGGGACGTTTGGAGCGATGGCGTTTGTCTTCCCAAGTAACCGTTACACGTGATGGAGCCCTGCTTTCCTGGGGATGGCTGAACGCCTGCCTGCCGATGGGAAGCAGTGAACGAATTCCTTGTTTTGCTTTGCTTGTGCGCACGGCTTTTGCTTTCCCTATTAAACTGTCTTTGTCTCAACTCACGAGTTTTCTCACTTTTACCCTTCCGATTCTCTCCCCCATCCCACTGTGGGGAAGCGAGCGAGTGAGCGGCTGGGTGGGGCTTGGTTGCCGGCTGGGGTTAAACCATGACAAACACATAGGTGCCTAATCAGATTCTCCACAGTTCCTATAATAAAGCTAGTCAGAAATAATGTAGGATTTGGATATTTCCAGTGCAAGCCTACTTAAAGCATAAAATATTTCAGTGCATCAAAATAAATGTGAGGTTAAATAAAAGAGGGTATATTAAAACCCTTTGCAGAGCCCACCTACTACTTAAACTTTCCGGTTGTAATCTAAGGCTTTGATTCTGCATACATGCATACATTTAACTTTGAGCCAGGAGGAGTGAGATTTCTTGTAAAAATTAAATTATGCATGTGCAACCAGAGAATCAGATTCTCATACACAGTGTTTACTCAAAAACAAAAGAGCCAGAAAAATGTGCAAGACCTGAAAGAAACAAAGAACAGATTCCTCCTGGAAGAACTAATGCAGCTACTTACATTAGAATCAAACTGGGTTTAGCTGTTCAATATTTAGACCCTTATGTACCACATATCTAACCCGGATTACAGCCTGACTATGTATTGAAGGCTTTGTGCTTCTATTGAATCACGTGCCTATGCTGAAGCAGTCCTTATAAATATTTATAAGTAATGAATCCTATAGACACCAGAGAGAGTCTCTTGCAAAACTAACCACAGCCTTCCATAAAATAGTAAAAATCCTTATGTTTACTGAAAATACAAGGGTTGAGGATACTTGACACCTTGCAGGATCATGCCCTATTGCAATTTCATTTGAAGACTTGCCACCCATTTCATAACTGACAAAAAAGGAAGTTTTATTCCATATTTGATCAACAGAAGATTTTAAATAAATGTTTCAGAGACTTCAATTATTAGCAATATGGTCATAGAAACCTTACACAAATCATTATCTCTTTGGGAGCACCCTAAAGAAAAATCTTCAAGGAGGAAAGAATATGTGTATTCCTCCTCTTAGCAAATTTCAGCCTCTCATACTTTATGGAAGAACGGAAGGCTTTCCTGCAAGAGTCAAAACCTTAAATGTATATTTTTCCAGACTTCACTTTTAATTTATTGAAAAGGCAAAGAAAATGCAGTGTTGTAGGTCTAATCAGAGTTTCACAGCAAGGCAATATATCCTAGTATATAGAGAATCAAGGTAAGGAGACCATAGACTTAATTCTCCTCCTGGTTCAAAGAGCTTTATGCCATTGCAACGCCACTGACTTAAAAAACAGCTTCCGAGTATGCAAGACGAAGCAAGACAAGTCACGCACTTTGGACTAAGTCCATCCATGTACTCTGAGGATCTGTTTACATCAGCAGAGACACACAAACACCCTGGGTTGAGACCGTGCTTCTCTAGAAACCAGAAAAATCTTAGCTCAGCACTGGGCACGAGCTATTGGGCCCTACTGAGGGGCAGCAAATAATAAACTGGCTGAACTGGGTGCCAGGCTAGCATGGCGCTCTGTTTGGACTGAAGCTGACTTCCATTGAACTAAGTGTGGGTTGAAGAGTTATTGCCATATTGAGTGCATCCCTGTAGGTAGATATGTTCTTTGGGACACTGGCTATTACCCTCTCTGGGACTTTCAATGGTTGCTCTAGCTCTCTGCCACTTGGTCTTCACATTTAAAAAACGTGAATGTAAGAATACCAGTGCTCCGCTGTAAAGCACTTTCAGATTCTAAGGGTGAAAGGTAGATATTCATGTGAGCTTCAATCCTCAAATCATGAGAATAAAGATATACAATCGTGTCTGATAGTCTGAAAACTACCAGAGTACTGCTAAAATAAGCATGGTAGCTGAGTGTTGCTTTTCCTTGTATCCGTGCACTGCCATTAGAGTCAGCGAAATTGCACAGATAGAGAATATAGTAGGGTTTTGATTCACAAATTACAAGGGTGGTTTTTTCCTTAAAAGTAGTTCTGGTGGAAACAAACAAAATTAAGAAAAATGATAAGTTATCTCCCTCATCATGGCAGTATCATATATGGATTTCTCTCTTTATTCTTTGGAGATTTCTATGGCTGCATGAACTATGAAAATGTTATATCCAAGGTACTAAAATATAGGCACGTGTAAAATAACTTCTACCACCTGATCAAAGCAAATGTAAATTGGAAAAAAAAATAATCTGTAAACCAGCAATCTCCACCTATTCACCTTTGGATCACAATAAATACCTAATTCTTTAATTTCTCCAAAGAATACAACAAATGCCTCTATTTATCTACAATGTAGCCTGTCAAAACCAACCTGGCAAACCATCAGGAGCTGGAACCATTTGTGGTGGGACCTGTTATTTTACTGACTGTGGCAGAATCCCTAGGCAGTTTTGTTGGGTTTATTTCATCTATACAATATACAAGGGTATCTCTAAGGCAACAGAGAGCTCCTGAGCAGAGACCAAAAGGCTTTCAAAAAACATATTCTGAGAACAGCCAGCTCAAGAAAACACTTTAGTCTGAGGTTTATTGGAAGGAAACTCTACCAATACAATCATTAACAGCCTGCTGTAGACTCAAGTAGAAGCATGTTTTTATAATTTAGACTACACTTTTAAGTATTTGACTTCTGAAGATGTACACAATGAATTCATTTCAACACAAGACAGCATCCTGGGAACAACGGAATATATCAGTGGTGACCAATGGGAATCTTGAGTGTTTATCACTTCCACACATTTCAAATATCTTCTTTTGTGATTGCTGCACCTCGAGAGGGTAAAAATCAAGCCTCTGTTTTGAAACTAAAGGCCCTCTTTAAAGGATCGGTTGATTGAATAAAGGCAAAGTTTGGATAAGAACCAGCACAAGCATGCCTACAGATAAACACATTTCTTTGTTGGGTGGGTTTCCTTTTCAAGAGTTATTTATATTTAACAACTTCTCATATTGAAATGCTGAGCAAAATCTTGCCTGTGCAGTTGGGTCTGGCTCTGCAAGGCTGATTTTTTTATTCAGTGGTATTTTCTATAATCCCATAGACCAACACTTTGCTACTATGGTGATGGGCCAACTAATTGTAAAATATTAATTATGGACTGATAACTTTGAAAACACTAAATTCCTTTAGAAAAGAAACATATAAATCACCAGGAAATGAAATAACTATGTTTCCAGATCAAAATACTAAAACTAAAACGTCTTATTAACAGCCGTAGTAAACTCTGCCAGTGTACTTTGAAGTGGAAATTCAGAGAATTTTATGAAATTCTGCAAATCTTGAGTTACACTTGGAATGCATTTCCACTAGGTTATCAGAACTGAGCAGCTACTCTATGAACAGCAATAGGTATAGATAAAGAAAAGCAATAAAATGATTGCCACTGTGAGGAAATTATGAAAATGTTTTAATAAAAGTATTTATCTGGAAAAAAAATCCTGCCGCATATATTTCAGCAGTGTTATAGGTCTTCCTGCAGGCCTGCCTCTGAGGACTTCACACGGATAATGAACTTGCTTGTGTTTTTGTTGTTCTTTTCTTAAGAGAAGAATATTTCCTTTCTTATGCCTGTGTGAGCCAATATCTTGACTTCTACGCAAAAGAAAAAAAAACCTGCAACAGAAGATTTAACAATACTCCTGTGCTTGTTTGAGCTCAAACCTCCAGCCAGTGACAGGTATAGATTTACTGCAGGTTGAGCTGAGCTGAGGCACTAAGGAGGTTCCAGATCTCCCATTAGCCCCAGCCCCTACTCTCCTGCAAGAACAGCGGAAAAAACCCAACACAATATTGTACTTTTCTGTTCCCCAGCTAAAAAAAATCTTCTGTAAATGCACATATATGTAAAAAACAAAAAACAAAACAAAACCAAAACCAATCTCATGACCTCATGCTGCTAAGGTCAGTGTCAACATGTTGAGTGACATGTTATGCTACAGGGCTGCCTGCGTCATTGCTGAGGCTTTCAAGGAAGATGCCTTGCGTCAGGCTTTCAGAAGGCATGTAACTCCCGTATCGCTTGTAGCCTCTCTCCTGATCCCTAGGGTACACAATATGAATACATTAAATTTTAGTCACTTGCCCTTAATCCTGAAAACCGGGCAAAAACTACAGCCCCTGATTTTCTGTTGAAACTCATTTGTATTGGCAAAAATGTGGATGGTGCTCATAACAAATTCCTAGAAGAGAAAGTCCAGCTAAAGTGAAGTACTGGGAGCAGCTAAGGCTGCCGCCTATCAAACTGTTAAAGCATAAAGCAACCCAGTAGAACTTTGTCATCTAATGTACTGGTGGAGCTGCAGAGCAAACTGCCTTCAAAGAACGTATTGCATGGTCTGGGAAAACCCAAATCTAATTTAACAGTAAAAACCAAATAGAGTTCAACAGAAATTACTCTAAAATCAGTGGAATCAAATCTTATAAGTTTGGGGTTTTTTGAGCATCCTAGAGAAGTCTGGTTAGAGTATCTCATTGCCTGTTACTTTACATTTGATTTTGCTAAGGGGTATGGGACTCTCATTTTTTTTCTTTTAAAAAGACACTACTCTTGGAATGGTCTTTTTTGTTCACTACAGTGCACAGGCTGCAGACGTGGTCAGCTTCCATTGAGAGGATTGGAAGGGAAAAATGTTTACGCTTCCCTGCTCCACACCCACATGCCAGAATCCACCACAAACTGGGCCTAAGAAAACAAAACACTCTCACTAAAATGAGCAGAGATTCAATTACAGAATTAATCCTTTTGAGCAGGTGGTTTCTGGTGAATCCACTGCCAGAAACAGGCTCCGTATCAGGTAAATCCAACTTCTACTGCCAAGGAGTTAATCAAAAAGCTATTATAACTTATTACTTGTCTAATTTGGGGCCTGCAAAGCATTGTAAACATTTCCTAGTTATTTATAAGTTGCACATCAATTATCTATGTCCAGATACCAGGACAGATAGATAAATTGATTATTTTGTAATTTAACACGTGAATTAATATGCATGTGTGTCTGTGTGTGCGCACGCTATTCAGCAATTTATCACGAAGTCTGCTTCTTACATCATTTGGCATCTTTTCCACTTTTGAAAAACCAGTAAAAACAGCAAGGAACCCTTAAATACATATGTGTAGTCTCCACCACATAAAATGCAGTAACTCATACTAATAGCTTTAAATCAGGAAATCCAAAAATAACGTTCTAACATTAATGTTCACTGGCCCTAGTTACACATCATTATACGGACAAAAGAGTTGTCAAAAGGGATCAGGAAACTCTGGCCTTTTAAATGCTTTCACTGAGGGTGGCTAAGACTCAAAGTTTCAGAGAAAGTGAACCTCCTTTCCTAGTATAATGCACTAAACCAATTATGCCAAATCCAGCAGGTGATTAGCTCATGCCCTGAAGCATGAGATTTGATTATTCTTATCTTGGTTTGCATACTGGAGCTACAAATATTATTAACGGCCATAAAATCATCCAGCCTTTAAAAAAAAAAAAAAAAAATCTAGCCTGAAATTTTGATTTGATGACCTCTGTATGTGGCAAATTCCAGAATGTTTCTTTTGTTTAATCTAAATGCTTTAGCTATCACATGGTCACCTGTATTCATTCATATCACAGGACATGATTATGAAGCCTAACCATTTTGTGTGCACTTTGCCCTTTGACAATAGTGGTTTGAGCATCATGATTGCATTGTTGGTAAGAAGGTTCAGTAGAGATCTCGATGAATAACTGAGCATATAATTTTCCTTGAGATTGTTTTAAAGGGAAACGAAAAACTTTCTTTACAGAAACACTGCAGTCAGGGATGTAGAATTTTTCATTAGTATTTCATTATTTAATGGAGAACATAACATTGCCAGAGCTACTGAAAAGCGACCCAAAGACCACTGACATCAATGGGAAATTTTCAACGGATTTCAGTGGACTTTGAGCTAAGCCTCAGTTGAGCTAAATCACACTGCCTAGTTTTGGTTGTAGCTCTAAAGGATGATTCCCAGTCCTGTTTAAATTAGGGTGAACTGCTAAGGAACAAATCATAACATCTTTAGAGATTTTCTCCCAGACGACCCACAAACCAGACTTTGTCACAGTGTAGAGTATTTCCACCAACGTGCGT
Organism: Fulmarus glacialis; assembly: GCF_000690835.1. Classification (NCBI taxonomy): domain Eukaryota; kingdom Metazoa; phylum Chordata; class Aves; order Procellariiformes; family Procellariidae; genus Fulmarus; species Fulmarus glacialis. The sequence continues at coordinate 11,105 of NW_009190890.1, read as the reverse complement.
CAATTTACAATTAGGCAGATTGGATTTCAAGTACCATTCTGCTGCTGAGTTATTCCACCTTGATTTTTTCATAATTCTCCAGGTTTTAATATATCACCCTGCACAGAGAAGTGAGTTAGTGCAGACTCATTTTGTCTTAGTAATAAATAATTCCCTTCAAGATGCAAACAACAGCTACTGTTTTCTGAATGCTTGGCTGAGAGAAGGTTCTTGGATAAATAGCCTCACTTAGAAAACATATTTGCAAAAGCCTTTGAGAAAGTGCAATGTATATGACAGTTTCAAATGGTGCCTTAAGAGCACTGTACTTGACCTGACACAAAACTGAAGACTTTTTATAGGAACTTCCAATCCAGATGTCCTTCAGGCGACCAGCTAAATCATAATGAATTGTTTATTTGTGTTTGGTCTTTCAAACAAAAAGAAAGTAAAAACTGAATCAAAGATCAGAAACATGAAATCAATCACATTAAAAACACACAGTAGTGAGTGTCTCTCAACTGTTTCAGGTTGTTTGGTCCACTTCTGACAACCTTTTAGGATCTGAACTTGCAAACAGAGTGAAAGAATACGTTTGAAAGACCTCACGGCAAAATTGGCAGCTTTGAGGTCATGATTTGCTTTTTTTTTTACAGAGTGTCAAAGACTACATTTTTCTTTTGTTCCAAAGTGAGAAAACTTTAGTTCTTGAAATTCAATGAAAGACTGAAAAGGTAATGAAACCTGCAGTTCCTCCATTACTGATTTTAATGCTGCTACATCATCCAGGAGCAAGGAAAGTTGTATTGACACACAAACAACTTTGTAGGAGATCCTGGAAAGAAAGGGAACCAGTTGGGTGATTTAACTGGTACCCAAGGTCAGTTTGTTGCTCTGGCCAAATTTTTGTATGTGAGTTCATTTAAGGACTTCAATACCTGAGTTCAAAATTTAGATGTCATTGAGACCCAAATACCTCTTTTCATCTGCATCCCCCTGGCCCTCTGCCCATCTGTTTCAGCCAGGAAGCATGGAGAGATATCTAGCACCGAGCTGGAGCATTTCAGGCTAAGACCACGATACCGCCCTATTCCTGATTTGTAAGTCAAACTAATTGAATTATCAGTTACACATATTTGCAAATTGTTTAATAAGGGAGAAATTTCAGGATGTAATAAAGGGAAAATTCATTGTTGAAAGAGACTTTTGTGCTGTATCTTCTCAAAGAAGGAACTTGAAAACTAACTTAGTTTGCCATTTAAATCTGGCAGTATAACTTGTGAAATATTGAATTGTAGAATTAGTAGATTTAGTCCAAATGTGAAATTGGGAAACATGTCCATTCACTCAGGTCCTAGCAGCAAATAAATTGGGCTTTTCTGATCTCTCTTATCAAGTAAAAGAAAGCCAGATCACTCTATGAGTACTGAAATTTCTCAGCTGCTCCACTTCCTACAAAGTCTCAGCTAAACTAAATTTCTAAGTTTGGCTTTGAAATAACTAATTGCATATATATATGTGTGTATAGATACATTCCAGAAATGTGTGTATGCATGCGTATACATACACATATTCTCTACATACACCTCTGTGGGTAGGTACCTCCCTTGGAAATCTCTTAAGCAGACAGATTGAATACACTTAGATTGCTACAGCTTAATAACTTTGAAGCTCCACATGAATTGATTTTAGTACTATTATACTGCCTTATCAGCAAAGCCCCTGTCTAAGGAAAGGATTTGTGTGTGTGTGTGTGTCTGTGCATGCATGCCTGTAAATAAGTGAATTTTACTACAGCGATAGTAGAACACACAAATCTATTTTTAAAAGTATTATCTTCAGTGCACAAAGATCACTTTTTACGGCGGTAAGGCTAAGAGAAGAAGGAATATCTTACGAACAAGGTGCTGATCTAGGACTTCAGAGGCTCAAGTTCAATTCCTCACTCTGCGAGAGGCTACTTCTGTGACTCTGGACAACTAGCAGAAGCAGTTAAGCAAATGCTTAAGTCATCCATTGTTCAAAGGGCAATATTTCCTTTCTCTCCTCTTTCGTCTAGCCTAGCACATAGATTACAAATGCTTTACACCAGCGCCTGGGAGATGGTTTGGGGGCGGGGGGGCAGTTATTCTTTGGGGTTTTTACTATGGGTAAATACATTATCCTGTGCAGTTCAGCCCTGATTTCACTTTGCAACCTATGAACTTCACTGGCACACAAATACTTAAATAATTATACTTTACAGACGAAGTCCAGAATCATTGTATCGCACACATTTCAGTTCTCAGTAATCTAAGAGAATATACATTAATGCCATATAAAATATGGGATTACTAAGAGAAAAAAAAAAAAAGGGAGGGGTGGTAGTCGAGGAAAAGAATAATTAGCTTTATCTGTATTCCTACCAGGTATCACCAACTAAGAATACAAATGTAAGGTTCGAATATGTAAATATAAAATGTATTTACATTATTATAGCAAATAGAGGATCCAAAGGTACAGTTGTAATTGAAGATCATAATTTATTTTTATAACACCTTCTTTGTAAGCTGCAAAATATTTTAGTGACAACAATCTAGAAAAAATGGCTAGATTAGAATTTGAATGTAATAAATTAAGGGTATTCAATGTAAGAAAAATGTCAGATTTGGCCAACAGATCAACACACCAAACATAGCTTCAACTTTCAAATATTCTTTTTCATGCGTGAACAGTGCTCAACAGGTTACCATAATTTTTTTCTGCCATTTTGTCCCCTTTCGTTGGTTCTTTCCAGCCTTCGAGCTGTTACATGGCCAAGAGTTGGGCAAGCGGCTCCCTCTGGTGCCGACACCAATGCGGCTCTCTAGGTTTTACACGTCATGCTCTCCGTATTTCAGTTTAGGACCCGATTATGGAAACTCAGCATTATGCAAGACTGAGTTTGGTAGTCTGTAAAATAATTTCTTGTCACGCCTATGGTTTCGTTAAGCAGTGAAACTGTCTTTAGAGAGAGAGCTCTGAAAACACCACACTGCTCTTTGGTATCATCACGTGGTACCTTATTCACAGATAGCCAAAGATAAGATGGGACTTGTTGCTAGTATTTACACATTTCCCACTGCTTTGATTAAGAATCAGCTTGCATTTTTGAAATATCAAATATTTTTGAAATTAAACTGGGATTGCAAAATGGCAGCTCAAGTATATTACCAGCCGAACGTCAAGTAGCTTGCTTCACTAACACTAAGCACAACTTTTTGGTTAAGATTACATATCTCCGTGTTTACATATTTTTTAGTTCTACTAGAAGTTTCACTCCCTGTTTTCTGAAACTAAGCCACTGTACCATAGTACAGTGTAGTAGTACCATAGTTATTACCTGTCTGAATTTCTGACAGGTCACCTGACCCCATATAAAATACGGAGAAGAGGTGCAATGGTTGGCATCACGGATGTTTTCATCACAATTCTATGATAGTTAAAAGCCTGTCACAATTTTCATTACATTTTCCTAATTATTCAAAACTATTTTTAAAGTGTGCAAAAGTATTGCATATAAATTTCTACGTAGGAAGTTGTAATTCTTAGGGAAATATATTTATATTCAAGGAGAAAATGGATAATACTCTGTTTAAATACTTTGTTAAAAAGTATTAGAAATCTAACTGGATTCTAACTTGTCATCACAAATACCATTTGAGTTTATAATAAGCATTTTACTTTTTTTTAAGAAACACTTAATCATTTTATGAATGGCCAGGCCCATACACATAGTGATTCTTTGTTATTTTGGAAGAAGCATACTTGAAAAGAATTAAATACTGCCGTTTCACAAAAGCTGAACAGCATCCATCAGGGTCCAACAAGATTTCCCCATGTCAAACTCTCCTCATTTTCAAAGGCTCTTACAAAGAGGAGGCTCACACGAGCAGGATCATTCATTGCACTGCTGGTCTCTGAACCAAGAATGGATGGCAGATGAAGAAAGACCTATGGCTCCCCCATTAATAGGACGTTTAATATTTTCTTGCTTCATCTGCCAGAGCCTTTATACAATTCTCATAACTTTTGAACTATGCAGTGTTATACATAATGATCTGAAGAGGCAGCACTGTATTTTTTCCATCTGCAGTGAGCTTTCCAAGCATTCATTAATCCTCCCAGCATCTCAGGGTAGTAGTTCAATTTATGGATGGGAAAACAAAATAGATTGAGTACCGGAATATATTTTAATGTAAGTGCCAAGCAAAGGCATGAGATTGAAAATTCCCCCAGTGTTTCTTTCTTGTGGACTTGCGGAAGCTAAGACCTTATAAATGGGTATGCTGGAAAAATCTGGCACAACGAAATTGCTGCATCACAGCCCCAGCAGCTGGATGAAGAGTTGAGTATGGGAAAAGCAAAGACCAAACTACCACATTGGTTCTCCTCTCTCTCTGTACCCCAGTAAATGGCAATGAGCCACTGCACATCTCTTACGAACTAGCTAAGGTCAGGGAGGAGAAGGGGAAGACAAAGAAAAAAGTTACTCTATCTGTTATGACAACGGGGACAAGAATGAGAGGCAATGCAAAATGTTGCTAAACAGTCAAAAAGGAAAGCTGTGGTAACCTTTTAAGGTCTTCTCCATCATTAAGTTTCCAAATGCTACAAGATTCATGTTTAGGTGGTGATCTTGCTCCTAATTAGTCCAGCAAACTTACCAAAATACAAAAAGTTGAGAGTCAACTTTGACCTCAGCAACAATCTGCAAAAACATCAGAGTTGCAAAAGTACAAAACGGTGGATGTGAATGAAGAGCAATGAAACCATTAGGTTTTGCATTTTCTAAAAATTGCTCTGTTCTTAAATGTTAGTTGCAGCAAATGTTCCAAAACAATAGAAAATCTCTTTTTCTTTAATGGCCACTTTAAAGTAATGTTTACAGTTCAACCTTTGCTTAGACCTTCACTTGCCAAATGGTACATGTCTCTACATAGGATAAAACGTGCCAAACGTAGGCTAAAAGTCAATCTACGTTTTTATATTTGGAATTTTTTTAAAACAAGCAAATGAAATAGCCGGGAAAAAGTAGTATTAATATGCATCTTTCATTAATTCATTAAAGGCACAAAAGTTGACTAAGTCACTGTCTGATTAAAAGAAATGCTATTTCTTCATATATACTAGCTGCATATACATTTGTTGTACGTATTAGCTCCAATAACATTGCTGCAATCTCCACATATTTACACTGAAGTTTGAATCAGACCACACATAACTTCTTTTGTGTATTTGCACTATCATACAGCATAGCGCATATGTGTATATCTATATATGCATGCACATTTTTTAACCGAGTCTACTAAAGACCAGAAAAGTTCTCAAATGGATTGATGATCTTCTTTTAAAAAGTGCCTGCAAATGTTTATTTCACTGAGCACATTGAATTTATTTTTCTGACCACTCTACTTTCACATTGTATTCCAGTTCTTCCACAATTTACGGTACTTTCACATGTTGTGAACACACGAACTCAGTGCAACTGTGGTAAATCATGCCATAAGAACTCATAGTAGAGTGAAGCCTAAATTCCTTGGGACAAAACAATGTATTTATTATTTATTTGTACAGTGTCTTGCACAAGCAGGTGATGATTTTGGCTGAACCTTCTGGTTGCCCAAGGAACACAAACAATAAAACCTCAGCTCGTCTATAACTTAGTTAACATCTAATTTTCATTTTACTGCAATATAAATTGCTACCTGGCTACGTCTTTCAGTAAAACTTCATCTGCTTTTAATTTTAATTGTCCAACAAATCTGCTTAATTGGAGCCAGTCCCAATTTTTCCGAGTTCAGGAGTTTGCGTTGGTTTTTTTTTTAATAAATATAAAGTCAAGTATATCTCAGCTGGAGGTGATGCTTTCTTGAGAATAACAGGTAAGCCAATTCTGAATAATTGTTGAACAAAAGAAAAGGCAGGAGTCAAAAATAAATACCCGTAAATATATTCCTGCTTCCTTAATATTAACTTTCACCATATTGAGTGTTGGCAAATAACTATATAAACATTAACAAAATTTCTACTTCAAATTTCCATTTCCAAATTCAGAACCCCCCTGTGCTGTTTTCTGGCAACTGGGATGGAAAGTCTCCCATCCACTTCAGAGGAAGAATACACCCTCCCCCTTTTCCTTCCTCTGAATAATAAAGTTCCCCTCAATAGGAAATGGATCAAATCCTAAATAAATAAATCGGCGCATCTGGTATTTATTTATCCCAGTCCCTGGAAATTTTATGCTAATTGCAGTTCTGTTACTAAGGTTCTGGAAAACATCTTATAGTCGCTTTTATATTATTTTTCTTAAATGCACAAATAGAAATGCTTTCTTCCCCAGCGTTTCTCCCCTCTATATAGTATATGAAGTTAGTCCTCTCACAGTATATGAAGTTAGTAAGCTGACTAAGAATATAGCTGATCAATTCCTTCTACTTTCTTCTTGCGTAGTACAAAGTCACGTTACGAAGTCCTGTGTTCTCAGCTCATCAACCGTTTAGTTGTCATAATAAAGACAACTAAAAAGTAAAATCACGGTTCTCCACTGCTTTAGCCCGGTTGTAAACTAGTGGAACTCCACTGAAAGGGACAAAATCCGGTGGATTTCGGACTGCATTTTCACAGTGGCATTTCAGGATTGAACATGGCTACTTGTGTTTGCAATGCAGCTTTACAGATAACGAGGCATTTATTATGCTCAATTAGTAGTAATTTATAATCACTAAATTCAATATATCATCTTTTCTGATACATGCTTTCTGATACAAGCTTCATTCTTCCTACTTTCAGTCCCCTCATCTTTCTCATGCTTCTTTTCCTACTGTGCAGGTGGCTTGTCCAGCCTCTTCCGCCACAGAGAAAAAGTATCTGAAAACTTCCCCCAAAACACAGTCCCTCTCCTGAAGCACAGTGCTTTTTTCTCTGTTGGGGACAAAAGGGCATGGTAGGATTTGTTCCAAAGTCTTCACATTGATAAAACTACTACAAAATGTCATACCTTGAGGTAGACGCATACTTAAAAACAAAAAAGGCTTCAAATAATTTTTTTTTTTTTCTGGCATTGCAAAAAGCTCTCTAGCACGCAAGACTCATACGCAGGTATTGCCGTTTCCTAAAAGTTGCAAAAGTCAACCTAACATCTGGTATCACAATAATATGGTCATTTCCATAACTAAAACTGGTCTCCTTTGAAATCTTAATCCTATTTATGACAAAACCATAGTCTTAACTATTGGGATACACAGCAGATTTCTGGCAAGTACTCCTCCCTGCCCCATGGACCTCCACAGACAAATGTTCAGACTTAAAGCTTGGCCCGCCAATACAGGGGGCCAAGGAGAAATCTCACTGTCAGCAGTAGTAAGCTCTTACCCTGCGCGCTGAAAAGCTATGAGATGAGTGAGACATCTAGCTTACCAACTTGTTACATGAGGAAATACATGACCTATACAAGACTGCACTTTTAGTCTGGTCTTCTAGAGCAGTGAGATCTACACAACCATACTTTGTGTGCACTTACGCCAATTTTTTAATCAGTTGGTGATTTCAGCCCAACTTATCTTTGGAACAGGCAAATTCATTGAAAATAAGTGAGAAAACGGACACGAGAAACTGCAAGACTCTGAAAACTTCTCTCAACCTCAACGGTAAAAAGAAAAACTGCGATACGTTACCAGGCACAAGAAACATGAATGAGAGAAAGAGCTCTCACCGGTGTTTCAACTGCAGAGGAGTTTCACTCTACGAGACAGAAATCTTTGGGAAAGCAGCTTTCATCAGTTCTGGCATTTCTAAACAAATACGAATACCTTTTTAAATAATCACAACTTCAGCGTACTTTATTGAGCTCATCCTTCTGACTGTGATGAGATTGTAAGAGTGTAAAAGTTACGGAACTTGGCCACTATTGCACTTGGGTGGTCTGAACCTCCTGCTCTTGCATCCTGGGGGGAGGTGGAGGTGCACATCGCCGCGTGGGTCTGACAGCCAGCAGGACACCCGGCTTGAAGGGGTCTGACAGAAGGCAGGTCCTACTGCTCCGTATAGTGGAGGGCTTATCAGCTGGAGGTGTCCTGCTGAGACCAGACTGATGGCCCCAGCATCTTCCTAGCCATTGAATGAGCAGTACGTTTGACATCCTGTACTATTTATAGAATTTGTATAAGCTGCTGTCAGAAGTAGGTAAAGGTTGTTATCCACGCTTCTGTTTCTTTCAGTTAAGCTTATTTCTGCCAGGTATCAAACTTTTTGTTTCTTCAATTATTCACTTACTTTCTTCCTCAGAAACACTTGCAACTCTTGCAGAAGTTTCGTACCCATCTAGTAGCTACAGCCTGGAACTGAGCAACAAATCCACAGGTCCGCTATCTCACTTGCTACTGAATCGCTGCACAATCTCAGATCATTCACCTGCTTCAGGTACTTTTCCCATCAGTAGAAATTAGGATATTGATAGCTGCTCACTGCTGAAAAGCACTATGAGATTTCAAGTAAAAGTTGAAATGGAATCAAACAGTAGTATTAGTAGCTGTACGAACTTGGGTACGAGAAATTAATTTTTTTGGTGTCTGGAAGACTGTATCTCTGGTATTCCATTGCAAAATTATAGACTCCCATCCTGTGGATTAAAATACGAGAGTCCTGTAATACTGTTTACCACCTGCAAAAAAACCTCCCAAAGCTAATCTAACAAGAAGAACAAAATAGGAAATGTATTGTACCTCTACCAGAAATTATGGCTGGAGATTTAATTTGCCATACACCTCGATCAGCAATATTCTCTATCCGGTCGTGAATCACTATGTTGACCCTTGAACTGGAGCACTCGCTTGCAACTCACCGTCGGTTAAGGAGTTATTATTATGGCATATGGGGACAACCATGTTCAAATAGGAAAATAAACAAATAAATATACAACATTTATTCAAGCAATGACCTGTCAATTCAAGAACTAGGTTATGCTTAAATGCACACACGATATAAAAGATAATGAATAGTAAAAAGGGACATAGACAGCCCTTCTAGTGAGTCGCCAATTCAGTTTTCTAAATGTTCTTGATGTTCAGAGGAAAGAAATTTTAAAAGCTCAAATCCAAGTCTGTCCTCATTGAGTAACTGCTCTTTGGCAAAGAGGGAATGACAGTGGCTGTACTGATGACACAACAGGAAACACTCTTTGACGCTTTCCAGTTTACAGAGATAAACAGTAAACTTTCTAACACTGACAAATTAACTCTAAATAAATAATATTTGCATCAAAGTTACCATCTAAGTTGTCTGATCGCACAGTCAGAAATTCTCATTGAAAACATCTTTACGTGTAGATTCATGAAGTTTATGGAAATTTTTGCTTGAATAAGGGCAGTAGGATTGAACTCAGCATCTCTGAGATATTTCATGCTAATAAAACACTCCATTCAGAGGGTTTCAGAGAAAGCACTAAAATCTACATTTCACGAAATAACTTCTTAGATTTGGATTCCATTAACCTTACTCAAACACCTACTCAGTGGCCACAAGGAATTCAGTCTTACCAGATTTTGCATGTGGCTATTTTCCAAAAAAAAAAAAAAGATACATGGTAACAAATTTTTGAAGGACTCAGCACTATCTATATAATTGTATTACGTTCAGCAACCACTGGCCCAACTAATCCTATGGTGAACTGAACCTGCACCTGTCCAATTGCTGATTAATGTTTTTGCACCATGAATGATTTGTCAGCAGCATTATCCAAAAAAAAAAAAAAGATACATGGTAACAAATTTTTGAAGGACTCAGCACTATCTATATAATTGTATTATGTTCAGCAACCACTGGCCCAACTAATCCTATGGTGAACTGAACCTGCACCTGTCCAATTGCATGTTTTTGCACCATGAATGATTTGTTGGCAGCATTAAATGGAGCTCAAGTGAACACAGTGAGCTACACAGATGATATACATATAGATGTATGTTACATCACCAGTGGCAGATCGTGTTAAAGATTGTCAAAGGCAGTGGACAGAAAACTCAAGTAAATGTAAACCCTGTGGCTTAACAATTCTCTTAAAACAGTCCAACGTGATTCCTTTTTTCATAGCACGTTTCCCTCCGTAAGAAGAACAGCAACATTTTATTCCAGCCTTTTCAGTACAATCTGACTGTAAATAATGGATGAAAAAATACAATCATGAATTCAAAAGAAGGTGGAAATAAAGCAACAGAAAAGGATAACATGAAAGTGGAGCTTTCCTCACAGCACTGCAGGAACACTGCTATATTCTGCTGAAGGATTGAACTCCACAGCTCCTGCTTATTTTTAAGAGGATTAAAAAAGCTAATGATAGAATCATCAAGATTACAAAAAAAAAAACACCAAACCATCAAACACACGTTTGCTATTAATCAAAATACGTAATCAAGAGGCCTAAGTGATGATTACCTCCTGCTTTCAGCCTAAATCACTGAAGCAGCCCGTTAAATGGGCTTTCACTCTTCCCAGTGCCGGAGAATGTGTCACTTCACCAAACAGGTACGTTCACGCACGACGCTTGCTTCACAATAATCTGATCTCTCCCTATATTTCGAGATGACAGCGGTTGTCTACAGCTAAGACACATCGTAGGAGTTCAGGAAACATGGTACCCATATCAAGAAAGCCACTTTTTAGTAACGGCACCTTTATTACCACAAACATGTTCACAACTGTTAGTGCAATTAATTATCGGGACGAGGAGATACGCAGCAAAAGACTAAAAATTGCCTTTACTGGAACACAATTCATTTAGATGATTTATGGAGTTCTTTATTGTTAGCGTCACAAGAGCTTTTTCAAAACAAGAGAAATCATTAAATCCCATAAAACACGGACTATCGCCGCAGTTAGCTGGTAATTGATATCCTTGCTCGTGCCATTTATATCACTAAATGGAGCTGATAAAACAAAAATTAGTAAAGCAATCTGATGGAGAGCAGGAGCCTGCGACATCCCAGAAGGAAACCAGGGTATCCTTTTCCTCCTTCCCTACTCTCCAGCCACCCAGAAGGAATTACTCCCCCCGCCCCATGCCACAGCCCCCAGAAGCGTTTGAAATTCAGCGCAGGTCCTCCCCCAGCCTCCCC
>NW_009190889.1:3310-4343 GCF_000690835.1 Fulmarus glacialis | reverse complement strand
GCGGTTCTTACCTGGCCAGGGTGTCCTTGATGTCCTGAAATGGGGGAGAAAGCAGGAAAAAAGGGGGGTTAGATGTGCTACATCCCCCCCAAAATTGATCTCTGGGGCTAAATCGGTCCCAACCGCGGGGATCCCAGCCCTGATCGCCGTTGCCAGCGCCGATCCCGGCCCCCGGCAGCAATCGCAGCCCCGGGAATCCTGGCCCTGGCCATGATCCCAATCCCAACACTGATTCCCTGTGTTCCTGTTCCCGGTGGTGATCCCATCCCCAACACTGATTCCCTCCCCAGTGATCCCATCCCCGGGGGCAATCCTGTCCCCAGAACCAATCCCGTCTCCGGTGATCCCATCCCCAAAACCAACCCCTCCTGGTGATCCCATCCCCAAATCAATCCCATCCCTGGGGACAATCCTGTCCCCAAAACCAATCCCATCCCCAGGGATCCCCATGCCCAAAACCAATTCCATCCCTGGTGATCCCATCCCCAAATCAATCCCATCCCTGGGGACAATCCTGTCCCCAAAACCAATCCCATCCCCAGGGATCCCGTCCCCAAAACCAGTCCTGTCCCCTGGGGTGATCCCGTCTCCAAAACTGATCCCCTTCCCAGGGGCGACCCCTTCTCCAAAACCAATCCCATCCCTGAGGATCCCGTCCCCAAACCCAATCCCATCCCCAGGGATCCCATTCCCAACAACAAGCCCGTTCTGGCCCATCCCCCAAAACCAATCCCATCCCCAGGGATCCCGTCCCCAAAACCAGTCCTGTCCCCTGGGGTGATCCCGTCTCCAAAACTGATCCCCTTCCCAGGGGCGACCCCTTCTCCAAAACCAATCCCATCCCTGAGGATCCCGTCCCCAAACCCAATCCCATCCCCAGGGATCCCATTCCCAACAACAAGCCCGTTCTGGCCCATCCCATCCCTGCGGCTGATCCCATCCCCAGGGGTGATCCACCCGATCCCGATCCCATCCCACCTTGAGCATCTCGGCGCCCGACTGCAGACACTTCTCCTCCAGCTCGGCCACGAGG
>NW_009190889.1:1906-2408 GCF_000690835.1 Fulmarus glacialis | reverse complement strand
TCCCTCCTCCACCCCCAAATCCTTCCTCCAGCCCTGAATCCCTCCTCTGCCGGAGCTGAGTGGATGGTGACCACGTGGAAAGCCCCGGGAAGAGGGTTTGGGGCTGAGCCCCCACCGCGAGGGGATGGAGATGGGGCTGAGCCAGGGCCCAATTCCCTCCCCGGATGGTCTTGGGGAAGAATTTGGGGCTGAAAATGGAGAAGGGGACAAGCTGCTGCCCAAACTCCTCCGCAGACAGCATCAGGGAGAGGGTTTGGGGCTAAAAATGGAGATAGGGACAAGATGTTGCCCAAATTCCCTCCACAAATGGCCTCAGAAAGTTTGGGGCTAAATCACATCTTCAGGGGCTCTGAAACAGAGATGAGGATGAGCCAGGGCTGAAACCTCTCCAATAACAGCCCCAGGAAGATGGTTTGGGGCTAAAAATGGAGACGGGAACGAGCTGTGATCAAATTCCCTCCACAAATGGTCTCAGGGAGAGACTTTGGGGCTAAATCTCACA
>NW_009190889.1:0-1859 GCF_000690835.1 Fulmarus glacialis | reverse complement strand
CCCCCTCCCGGGACGGTCTTGGGGAAGAATTTGGGGCTGAAAAAGGAGACGGGGACGAGCTGCTGCCCAAACCCCCTCCACAAATGCCCTCAGGCAGAGAGTTTGGGGCTAAAAACGAAGACAGGGACAAGATGTTGCCCAAACTCCCTCCAGAAATGGTCTCCGGGAGAGACTTTGGGGCTAAATCCCATCATCAGGGGCTGGAAACGGGGACCAGCTGTGGCCAAACCCCCTCCCCGAATGGTCTCGGGGAAGAATTTGGAGCCAAAACCAGCGCTGGAGACTAATCACAACCAAAACCCCTCCACAAACAGCCCGCGGGGTTGAATTTGGGGGTCAAAAGAAAGAGTTGGGGACGCTCCCCCTTTCACCCCGCCAAGGTTTCGCTCGCTCTCCCCCGTCTCCCCTCAGACCTTATACTCGAGGGCCGCGTCGTCGAGGGGGACGAGGGCGTGAGCGCGATGGGCGTGGGAGATCTCGCAGAGGAGGCAAACGGGAGCTTGATCGTCGCGACAGAATCGAGCTAAAGCTTGACCGTGAGCTTGACAACGACTTTCCCCGCCGGCTTTTCGTTTGACGCCGCGAAGTTGCCGAGCGGCTTCTACCATATTACCGAGTTGACGGTTGGGTCGAAGAGCGCGATGGCGTGAGGTTTTCCGACAAACGGGGCAGGGGAAATCGCGCGCCAACTCGGCCCACCACCGGGTGATGCACCGGCGACAAAAATTGTGACCGCATTCGATGATGACGGGATCTTGGAGGTATTCGAGGCAAACCGAACAACTGGCTTCCACTTGCAGCGTCTCCAGGGGGTCGCAACCCGACATGGCGCCCCAAAAAATGGCGGGGGGAAGAGGACGGCTGGGGCGGGGAAAGGTTTGAAGAGGTTTTCGAGGGGAAAAAAGCTGAAATCCGTTAAGGCGGGGAGGTTTTGTTAAGAACGCGAGGCTGAGGTGCGGCGCTGGGGGTTCAAAGAGGGGTTTGGGGAGAAAACAGCTCGGTTCTGTCAAGGTGATGATGTCATTTCGGTGGGAAGCGATGCTGAGGTGACGGCGTAGGTTTGAAGAGGTTTTGGGGTGAAAACAGCTCAATTCCGTCAAGGCGATAACATGGTTTCGGTGCGAAATGATGCTGAGGCGATGGTGTGGGCTTGAAACAGTTTTGGGGCGAAAACAGCTCAATTCCGTCAAGGCGATAACATGGTTTCGGTGCGAAATGATGCTGAGGCGATGGTGTGGGCTTGAAACAGTTTTGGGGCGAAAACAGCTCAATTCCGTCAAGGTGATGATGTCATTTCAGTGGGAAGCGACATCAAGGTGGCAGCACGGTTTCTAAGAGGTTTTGGGGAGGAAAAAAAAGCTCAATTCCGTCAAATCGATGATGTCACGTCGGCGCAAAGCGACGCTGAGGCGACGGCGTGGAGTCCAAGCGATTTTGGGGAGAAAACAGCTCGCTTTCGTCAAGGTGATGATGTCGTTTTGGCGGGAAGTGATGCCGGCGCCGTTCCCGAGTGCTTTTTGGGAGGAAAACAGCTGAATTCAGTTAAAAACGCGACCGCGTTGCTGGGGGCGGGAGGCATCGCCACGGCAACGGGGCCGTTTTGGGCAACGGGGCCGTTTTGGTGGCGCAGCGGGAGACCCTATAGGGCCCCTGCCCTCAGCGGGGGCATCTATAGCACAGGCTCCCCACAGAGAAGACTCTATAGGGTGGTCCCTATAGCAGAAGCTCTGGGGGAGCCCTATGGAGCAGTCACTATAGGATAAGCCCCTAGAGGGGAATCCCCAGCCCGGAGGGGGGCTCCATACTGGGGCCCCCTATAGAAAAATCATCATAAAAAGACGCTCTATAAGAGATTCCCC
>NW_009190888.1:0-34246 GCF_000690835.1 Fulmarus glacialis | reverse complement strand
CCTTCAGGGCTTCCCTCCCCCAGCGCCACAGCAGGAAACGAGGATGCGAGAATAAGGAGCTCCGTTTTTTCCTCCATCCCCCCACAGCCACCCCATTTTTTTCCATTTTTTCCCCCTTTTTCATCCCAGGCGTCTGCCCACGCGCGCTAGGCCCCAGGCCCTGCGGAGCAGGATTGGGGCCCGCCTGGAAGGTCTGCCCCGCGCCGCAGCCTGGGCCTCGTTCCCCCTTTCCTCCGGGCTTTCCCCCCCGCCCTTCCTCTGCTCTCGCGGCTGCCGTGTGGTGGAGAAGACCCCATTTTTTTCCATTTTTTCCCCCTTTTTCATCCCAGGCGTCTGCCCACGCGCGCTAGGCCCCAGGCCCTGCGGAGCAGGATTGGGGCCCGCCTGGAAGGTCTGCCCCGCGCCGCAGCCTGGGCCTCGTTCCCCCTTTCCTCCGGGCTTTCCCCCCCGCCCTTCCTCTGCTCTCGCGGCTGCCGTGTGGTGGAGAAGGGCGGGTGTGCTCCACACAAAGCAGCCTGTGGTAAACGGGGGCGCTGGGGGGAAACGGCTCCTGGCTCCCTGACCTTGGCTATGAAGCTGGCCCCGGCTGCAGCTAGGGACAGCATCTTGGCCAGCGTGTCTGCTGGCAGTTTTGCAGGTCTCGAGGCAGAAGAGCCGGCCCGCCTGGCCGTGCTGGAGGGTGACCTAAAGAAATTGGCAAGTGCTTGCGTAAGGCAAATCTCTCTGTGATCCAGTACAGTACTACCCCTTCTTGGCAGCAAAGTGTCATGTTGTTGGCACTTCCTAGCCCAGGCTAAGGAGGCCTTTCCAGAAAAACAAGGCGCATGGAAGATTAATGTTGAACTACGAAAGGGGTTCAAAAGAGAGTATTAAAAATAGTGTGAATAGTAGTGCTGGAAACACTACCTTAGAGTGTCTGTGTAGGTAAACAAAAGTTGCAAAATCTGTAATACTAGATTCTATAAATACTGGCAAGATGTACTTCTGAATGTATTGTGAAGTCAGTGCGATCCTTAGAGCTCATCTGCTTTTTTGTGGTTCACCTGAAGTTCACATTTTACGAAATAAGGATTGGATAGCTCAGGGTATTGCTAATGGGATGTAGTGCAGAGCTTTCACCTTTAGGAACATGGGCCAAGCCGGTCCAGGTCAGCAATGACAGAAGCTGCAGTGCTGCAATGCTGTTTGGGGGACAGCTGAGGTTACCTGGGTGGTGGTTTCAGCCCAGCCCTATTTGACAGGGATTTTTATTAGGTTTAGTAGGCCAAAGAGTAAATTGCAAAAGTAACTGAATTATACTCACTGCTGGATACAGTCCACGTAGATCAACATTTAGACATGCTAGCGAGCAAACACACACCAGTTTGCAAACCTGAGTGGCATTTTTCTTGCAAGCTGAAATTTATTAGAATATATCAGATTTAGTTCAAATAGTTGGATAGACTTTAATATTAAATGTTAGTGCAGTTTGGCTCTGAAAACTTGAATCATTATAAAGCCAACAGTCTGACATAGTGTCTCTCTCTGTGTATTCAGAACCAATTCTTCCTTCTTTGCTGATGTTAAAGAATGTTTTATTGCAGGAAGCAATATAGAAACATGGCAGTAAAAGAGGAAGCTGAATTTTACTGCCAGCTGGCCATTATTTAAAGAATTCCCAATTCAGTGCCAGTGATCAAAAACTTTCAGATTCTGGGCTCAGTTTGTAGGAGAAAATATAATTCTGAAAGCCACTAAATTTTATCTAGAAATCAGGGACAATAATCATAAGGCTGTAGGAAGCAGATTTTATAAAGTCCCTTTCCAGAGCAAAACCTTGCTTGTCTCGTGTTGCAGTATGATGCCTCATTTTCAGTCCCATACCCAAACTACTATAACATTATGCCTCAAAAAATGTCAAAGTAGATCTATTTTTAATTTTTTGGCAAAAAATGCTTGAATTATTGAATTATTTTCATAATTGGAATGATTTTTTAAATTATTTTTAGGATTTACTAGGTTTTTAAAATTTATTTAAATGTATAAACTGTATTAAAGCCCTATTCTCTGTCTCCAGCTGTGTCTGAAGAAACTCTAAAGGTTCTTAGATAATTTATTTATAAAATGAGGAAATCATACTTGGCTGTCATCTAAAGAAAAGGTTTTTGGTCAATACTACAGCCAGGAAAGTATACAGAAAGATAGCACTTATCTGTGAAGACAGGAACTTCAGTTTCTTAGCACAGTAGAAAGCATGGTAGAAGATTTTCCATCTATATATTTTTGTAGCATATTGCATTATTTCTTGATGCTGGATGTCTACTTAAGCTGAAATACATAAAAAAAAGAAAAATCTGAAATGTTTAAAAAGTATAATTAAATTTTTCAACTACTTATACATGTCTTCTTCACTTACAGTAATGCCACTCATGCTTGAATTACCTAACCAAATTTAATCAAGATGTCAAAGATCTACCAAAACTCAGTTAAAAAAAAAAAAAATCACAAAGTGAGATTACAAAATGTAATTTGCTCTTCAAAAGATAGATTTCCAATATGCCTTGGATGTGCTACTTAATTGTTTTCTGTAAATCACTACATTTTGCTTTTCTTTGCCAAGAATTACCAGACTCATAGGCACGGAAAACCAGTTTCTTGGTCCAAGAATGACCATCAAATGCTTTCTATTGTTGTTACTTTATATATACAAATCCTTTTCTTCCAGCAGGTGTAGCAGCAAATTGTACAAATGGCTATTTTTTCTTGCAGACAACCCAAGAATGGCATCAGTGCACCGAAGCAGTGGTTTGGCTCTGTATATCTGAAAGCTTTGGTACCAAATTAAGTTCCTGATGCGCTGCCTCTTTCTTGCTTAAAAACCCTTTGGTAATGTGGTTTCTCCCAGATCACACTGTGAAGACCAGTGGTCTGGCCACTCACTTCTCGCCAACCAGGTGCACAGAGAGATGAGTTTCCTGAAGGCCTGGCTAACGTTGCTCCGTTTCACAGGATACTGTGCATGGCATGTTTGAAATTCTGTTTTTGCTGACTGTATGCTGTGACTCTTGTTCAGAGCACTTGCATCAGTAACCACTAGCAACCAAGCCACTGGTATCCTTTGACCGTATTTACACTGTAGTTACTAGATGCTATAGTTAATATACTAAAAAAAGGCACTTGCAAATCCATCAAAAATCACAATAACTCTACCCCTGATTTTCCTAGGACATGGTTAAAGCAGATCCCTCAATCTGACGGGTATCCCACAGACACATACACTATTACTATTCTTGAGCCAACTAGCACTTTCCATTGTCTTGTACTCATAAATGGCCTTACTGAATACACCACTATCACCATGAAACACTTAATTTTAGAGTATTTGAATCCTCCATAAATACATCTTCCTGAAGTCTGGTATGGACACAGCTGCTACTAACCCTTTGCAGAAGCCAGACTGTTGCAAAAGCTGCGTTTGCAGCAGTCCTTTCTTTGCGGCAGCGCTTTCCTATCGTGGCAAGTGTCTCTGCAGCTCGGCCGTGCAGCATGCTAGATCCTGAGGGCAGTGTGGAGCACAAGCCTTCCTCTTCCTTCCCCAAAGTTCTCCTCATCCCTCTAGCCATGCTCCTTGTAATTGCAGCACTCCTGCTCTTAGCGTTTTCCGCTACGCAGCAGAAAGAGCCTGATTTTTACACTTTCAAAGTTGTAAACATCAGGGGCAAACTAGTCTCTCTGGAGAAATACCGGGGCTCGGTAAGTCTGCACGGAGGCGGGCAGCTCTCGCCCTGACTCACTAACCAGCCGGTCCTTGCATGTCTGCAAAAAACAAGTGGGGGTGGAGAGATTGTACATTAACTTGGTGCGCGCATGCAGACAGATTTGGGTTTACGACTCTTATTTAACTGATCTGGAGTCTTGCCTGCATGCTTCCTTTGATACCGCTCCATAGGTCTTTGCACTCTTCAAATAAAACGTTTGCAGTCTAACCTCTGTGTGTGTCCGCGTCTTCTCCTTGTGCAGACTGCTGCCTGTAGACGTGGCAGGCAGGGAGTGCCTGCCTGCCTGCCTTTCATGCAGCAGGATGAATTGCAGGGGGTTGAGGCTATTAAATTTGAAGCTCAGGAAGTTTGTACCTTTGTATAACTTACTTTTGGAGCTTATTTCTGCCTTTTAACTGCATGACTTTTAGTAAATTATTTTTACGTACATCCCATTCCTTTTTAATGTTCTGCATTAAAAAAACAGATGGGATTTAATCAGTGGCTAATGGAGTTAAAAGATGTCATAATAATTAGTAAAAAACCGAGAGACATGATAAAGTAGTTATTTTAATATCAGCGCATAGTGAAATTGCAGCAACATCATGCTATTCCAGTTGTCGCTTTTTAGTGTGACAGCAATATGAAGAAGGGCACGTAGACACACATATACTTTTATGATGTCTTTTAAATTTCATTTACATATTACATTCAGGAGTTCTAGGCAGAGCTTTCCTTGCCATTTTAAGAACAATTTCCTTGAATGTAACCTGATTTTTTTTTTTTTTTTAGTGGTTTAACCATCTAGGAGAGATGGTCAGTACTTGTGGAAGGGTGAAAAGGGAAGCTAGCACATGGGGTGCATTATAAGCTCTTATAGCCACATTCACAAATCACAGAAGCTAGAGTCAACATAAAGCCCACAACTGCTGCCCTTAGCACTCAAGTGACACATCTTCTGTGATGCAGCCAGGCAGTCCAACAGCTTAGCTGCTGCCCAAAAACGCAGGCACCACTTCTCACTTTCACCCTTCTTCTCCAGCTTTGTGTTTCCACCTTCCCTTTCCCCCTCCTCAGGTACTTCACCGAGGTGTCTGAGCTCACTAGTCCACAGCAGCAGGTCACTAAAACTTTGGCAGGAAGGCAGACAAGGCCCATGGGAGGGGATTTACATTTTCCTGAGCTCAGTAGAAAGGGATACTGGTAGATTTGGATGAAATGAGAGGTCTGAATCTTACCTGGTCAAAGTCCTCCTCCCCGTCCATTCACAATTCAGACAGATAGAGCAGAACTCGTCCAACACACACTCAAATATCTATATTGGAAAAACCATGCAACTTATTAAGCAATATTTGCTTTTTTTTAGGAGTTCCTTCCAAAGGCTCTGTCAATAAATCCTGTTACTGCGGCATGTTTTGTCTGCAGGCCATCTGCAAATGTTTCTAAATAAGCAAATACCACCTGTAGCTTCTCTACCTCAGGGCCAGAATCCACATGGAAAGGAGTAAAGGGGGAACTCAGAGGAATTCCTTACAGCCACCCTGCAGAGAGCTGAGGGTGTTCATCCCTCTGGAAGAAGCTGCAGAGCCTGCCCTGGTACCTCATGAACACGCCAGGTTAGAGGGGTGTGTCTGTATCTCCAATGGTGCTATGATACCAGGCCACCGCCGAGGCGTGACTGGTTTCATAAGGGAGAGCTCTAGAGCCATACCTCGGAAAAAGTAACGCCATCGGTGAATGGTACTCCTTGATCTCTGCTAGGCCATACGGAATAGTTTATTCCAAAAAGTGATGACCAGCTTCTGTATGGAACAAAAAGATTTGCATTCAGAGAGCCTATTAATGTTCAGGCTAGCTGCTGTTTGAGAATGTATGTGCGCAATTTTAAAGAAAATTATAGCAATAAAACACATCCCTTTCTGTCATTATGTTGTCAGAGCTCAATATCAAGGTAGACAAAGGTTAATTAAAACTCCCATTTATTTCTTAAAATAAACCCACTTAAATATGCAGTTAGATAAGTAATGTTAAGATATAGGTTCATCATAATATTTTAAAGCTATTAAAAGAAAGCAAATAATATATAAGTACTACGTAAGTGCTGCTGATGTTTTAAAGAAAGTGAGTAACTAGTTAGTCCCTGGAACAATAGTCTGCTAATTGCTAAACCTGCTTTTAACAGCCTTAAGCTTTCTGGCAGATGTGGAGAAAACATTTTCTTCAGTTCAGTCACTCAACTAATTTAGTTAAATAACTGTTTAATTTGCAGTCAAGAAACTAACTGGGAATTGAAAAAATCCAAAAGCTTCCAGAGTATATATAAAAAAAAAAATCTGCTAATTCTAAAACCACAAGAGCCATGCTAAGTAGAAACAATCAGTGCAATTCACGACTTGCAGAATCTTTCTTCAATAACTATTATTAATATAAATTATTCTGTATTCAGATCATTGAGATAATTTTTCTTAGTAAGAAAAAAGTAAGACTGACTGATATTATTTCATTTTCCATTCTAGTGCATCTTGATACAAATCACAAGTACCCTCCATTATATAGTAAATAAGAAATGTACTAACAACTCTGAAGTAACAAAAATGAAAAAAATTAACAGATTTTTTTTTTTTCTGAAATAAATGTGCACAAACATAACCTATCCTCTACTTTAATAAAAATATCAAAAATATGTGAGGGAATACTCTCTTTTTATGGGGGCATAAGAAATTATATTGCCAGAATGCTAAAAATTTGGCATACGTGCTACAAAATCAGATGTGATATTACATCTACCTGAAAGCAGAGAAAGGGAGGACTATTAGGACTGAAAAAAAGAGTACTAGAAGTGAAATAGATCAAGAAGCCGTCTGTTTCACTGTGTTGCACAAGAAGGCCATCCTCCTATGGTTTTTCCAGGCTACCATACTGATGTTGACCCATCTACATTAAAAATGAAGGGCGGTGATGTGTGCTTGGAAAAGAATCAACAGGATCCAAATAAGATTCGTTTTCTATCTAATCTATCTACCTGTCTAATTCAATAAAACTTATATTTTATTTCATGATCTCTATCAGATATGCTGTAAGAGGCAGTAGGCAGTATTCTTACAAAAATAATATCTATTTGGGAGTCAGAACTCCAAAGCATCAACTGTTCCCTGCTGAGTTTATACCTATCTAGATATAATAGTACCTACGTACCTGCCTACCTACCTACCTACCACACAGCTAAGTACAATGTGCTGAGGTGTAATTCCAGTGCTTTGGAAATCTTGAACCAAGATACTATAATAATGTAAAAGCATTAGGCACTATAAAAATGTAAAGTATTATTTTACTATTGAAAGTAATGCTAGGGAATTTGTATCACAGCTCTCTGCAATCCGAGAATGTAATATTACTGAATATGCATAAATACAAAGTATAGCTACTTAATTACTGTACAAAGTATTGCTATTTTTTTCCATGAAGGTAACAACTCTCTGAGTTGGTGTAACCTGACACTTGTCGCTTGTTCTTCCATCAGTCAGATGGAGCCAGTTCAGAATCTCCAGGTATAAAACCTAAGTATCTACTGTCTCTGCTAACAGATCCACAAAGGGTTACTTGAAGTTGATAGCAGATTCATAAATCTCTCTAGGGGTCTTTTCCTCAAGGAGGTACACTGGTGTAAACATTAAGTAATACAAGAAATGTTTTTGCAATGTTAAATAAATTACTCTGTTACTGGAATGCATGGGTTTTCTAAGCAAAGGGAAGGAAAGGATAGTATTAAGAGGTCAGACAACAGCTAATACAGAATTCAGCTTAAATTAAATAATCTTTGGAAGGTCCAGGATGAATTGTTTGCACTGCACACTAGGTGGTGTACTTGACTTGCACTCTCAGAGCCTAAAGTCAGTCAAGAGGCATATTAAACTTAATTTAAATCACTGATAGTTGTAAGAAGTCAAAGTACAGCCTCTTCATGAGAACAAAAAGTGACTCTTATTTATTAAAAATAAAATATAGAAAAAAAAATCACCACATTTAATCATTTCTGGTACCAGATACTTGAAAGATAACTTGGTAAAGATTTTGAAACGATCATTTTAAACATTCCTTATGAAATACTAATAAATCCTGGAAGTTTTTTATTATATGTTAGATATACTTTTAGGAGGTTTGCACTATGAAATTGTGAAGTTCAGTAATAGAACGAATTTTTGTAAGGAAAAAAGAGAAGCAGAATGTGTCTGCCATTCTAAGAAATGCTGCATGTAGTTTCCTCCGATTTTGTGGGAGAACATTTGGAAGTTTGCACCATTTGCAGTGTGCGCTCTCATGCCTTTCACCACCGTGCTGAGTAATCACTGGTTTTAAACAGCTGTAAATTAAAATTGTTGTTTCTTTTTCAGTGAACTCTTTCAAGCCCTCCTAACTTCAAAATCAAGTAAAAGTTATAAAAGCTTGATTGTTTTCATTGGCAAGTCATCTCTCATATCTGTTACAATATGAACATAATACCTACACAACCTTATTTCCCCCAAACCTCAAACGATAAATTCTTACATTACCATTTTATTTGGATAAAGTACCAATAGATATGAATACAGTAAGGTATATGAATACTTCTGCATCATGAGAATGCTGAGTCTTAAACTGTATTTAAAAAACCCTCTAGAATTCTATATGAAAGAACTACATGTGACTTCAACTCTTAGTGTTGCAATTTATCTTTACTTCAATCATACTAAACTACAGTTGTCACTATGCTTGGTAAATACAGATTATTTAAAAAGAACAGAACTGCCAATAGTTTTTTTTTACGTCCAATATATAAGTTCTATTTGACATGCTGACAGTCTGCAACAGGAATGCATCATAAAATTATTACTTCTTCTCTGAAAAAAAAATCTAATTATATGCCATATCTTTGGATGTTTTAGGAGACTGATTTTAAAATTTCAGGTAGAGCTGGTAAATGTAGCCTGAATGAATGTGATGCTTTGCAAGTTAGCTAGATGGCTCCAGATATTTCATATGCAAGTATACAGGGATTGCTTAGATTGTATTCTGTTGACACACTACACCACAAAGAAGATTACATCAACTTCTGCTTTATAAGATTACCTGTCTTCCAGGGAAAACATTGCCGCTCCGAAACCACTTTAAATATAGCCATATACCTATAGAACATACAAAATACACAAAGTAAGTGTTAATGTTTAACATAAGAAATTATAAACACCAACATCCCCTTAGCTTTTTCTTTGCTCATTCCTACCCCTTCTAGGGATTTCATCTTATTATCCCATACCTTACCCATTGTGGGCTTTTATATGCCAGTTTGTTTTCTGGCCTGAAAAACTACACATGTAGTCATTTATTTTTCATATAATTTATTGGATGCACTCTATTCATATTTCCTACGTACTTCTATATTTTGTATAAAAGCATACACATAGCAATATGGAACAATAGTAACATTAGAATCCAAAGTTTAAATTGAGCAAAGCCAATTGTAACAGACACAAAAGTATGAGACCTGGAGTCAAGATTTTTTACTTCCTTTTCTTGCCCTGCAGCTACTTGCTGTGTTACTTGATCAGGTCAGTTAATGTGTCCAAGCTTCAGGCTTTCCTCTTGCGGCACTGGGCCCTTCTACACTGCTGTCTCACAGTGACAATAATGAAACCAACATGCCATCTTCTATGAAACTTCCAAACTCTTGTAGAAAGATCCAATGTGAATAGCTACTGTTGTACTAGCACTGGGGAATGTTTTGCCTTGATTGAAATAAAACTTTTTTTGCAATTTGAGAATGAAGGACCAGCTTCTGGGTTGATGTATAACCTGTAGAAACTCACTGGATTTAGTGTAAACCAGGCAGAATTTCAGTTCCCAAATCACAATGCTTTTTCTGCATTATGCCTGATTTTAATCTAGGTGGGTAGAAACATATTTAGTATTATAATATTTATATTGCCTTATGACTCTTACAAATTGGTCTGAAAAAAGGAATAGAATGTAGCTATATGTAAAAGAAACATCACTATAAAGTGCATAATACTATTTTTATTAATAAAATCATATTGTATCTAAAAGATCAATGACATTCAGCTTTAATCCACTCTCAAGAAAATATTAGAACGGCCTCAATTTATGTAGAATGAGTGGCAACTCACACTTACAAAATTTGTAAGAATAATAAAAACTGTAGGTCTAAAAATAAATTCTAGAAGTTATTTAAGGATAAAATATCTCAAAAACCAATGGAAAGCTCTTCAAGGCCTTGAGAAACTGTGTAATATGTGTCAGCTCAGGGTTAGGTCACTTAATTACCCCAGCAAACTCTGGGCACAATCTGTTCCACCATGTATCCTCCTGCCCCTATTTTCCCGTAGTGCTCATCTGTGTTTGGCATCTTCCTCTCTGCTGGATCTGCACGGGCAGATACGTGCCTGGTGGTAATGTCTCGATGACACAATGCGCGCAACATCAAAGATGATGAGCTGCAGGAATGACTTTAAAGGATAGTGGGCACAGTCTTCACTTCTTGGAATCTCTAATTGAGGCAGTAAACCTTTATGCAAAAACTGTTGTCATTCTGTCACAACTGAGTAGATTTACTCTAGAAATGGTGGGAAATTTTACAGTCTGTACTGTGTAGACCAACCCAAAATCCTACAATTGCTTCTATTAACTTCCAGGTCAAGACATCTACACTAGCAATGATAAATGGATCAGCCAGTTCTGTATGAGTACTAAATTCTGTACAAGGAAAGATGCTGCAGAACAGATGCTTCACAACAGATAAAGAAACTACCAAAAATACATTAATTTGCAAGTTTGTTTCATGCAACTTGGTGTATCTTAGCTGGATGGTAATTTCTTAAATATGCTTAGAAACTATCCAAAAGGCAGAACAGAGAAACATAGATTCTCCGTAAACTGAGAATTAAGATTGCTTAGCAGTTTATTATCTTCACGGTTGCCAAATGGGAATACATAAATATTAAATCTTCCTATTGTGAACAGAACTTGATGTAGTTTCAAACATTAGTATTCAGTCACAGTTCTCTAGACATTCTCATTTTTTTACAATGATCTGCATCCCAGCTACCTATTGGAAAATTGACACGTGCAGCACATGTTTTAATCTCTCTTGTTCTTCAGGTGTCGCTAGTTGTCAACGTTGCAAGTGAGTGTGGGTATACAGATAGCCACTACAAGGCCTTACAACAGTTACAGAGAGACCTCGGCCCCTATCATTTCAATGTGCTGGCATTCCCATGCAATCAGTTTGGGCAGCAAGAACCAGACACTAACAAAGAAATTGAGAGTTTTGCGCGAAAGACTTATGGTGCCTCCTTTCCTATGTTCAGCAAAATTGCAGTCAGCGGAGCCGGTGCTATTCCCGCCTTCAAGTACTTAATTGGTGAGTAATCTGGAACATTGGAGGGTTGTTTCCCCAGTGTAGAATTCCTCTGACAAAAAATACCATCCAACAGAAAAAAGATATCTATGACTGTGTTCACAGAATCATAGCGCAGAATTGTCAGGCTCAAAGAGCTCAGAAGTCATGTACTCCATCCTCCTGCACAAGGCAACATTTCCCTCTCTTTCACCCCTGATAGCTTTGTCTAACCTTCTAAAAAGATCTCCAGGGATGAAGACACTACGCTAACAGATGCCCTGTAAAAGCTAGTCTAATAAACCTCTACATGGAATACAGGTTGAAATATTCTCCTGTACACATATAACACCTGATCTCCCTTTTCCACTTCACAGTCTCGTAAGTGCTTCTCCTGTGACACGACAGCTGCAGGCTGGATTTATAAGATTCATCTCAAGAGCTGTAGGATAAGTGGAAGAAAAGCACCTACATAATTTACTTCAACAATCAAAAAGTGAAACCAGGCACTAAGAGGTGTTCTTGCATACTCCCTTCCTCATTCCTTGCCAAGCATTGGAATAGCCATACTGTACAGTTCCTCCAGTTCTAATCTGCATTATAGGTAGCACTGAGACCTGAAGAGGTTTTGCTGGTTCTTAGCAGACAGCTGACAAAATACACTGTAAAGCAGGATATTCTCTATCAAGGCACTACTTTCTCTATCAAGGCACTACTTTTCTTACACTGAACGAATGCTCTAAATACAATTTAAATGCTAAACTAAAATGTCATTCTTTACCCAATGTGAAGGAGAATGTCTTCCAGCAATTATATATAATAAAGCCCAATATGACATGGCATCACCTGAGCTGCATTCTGCAAGGACCATATCGCTGCTGCTTCTCTCCAGCACCACAGTGTTCTCCCACATACTGCTGAATTTAAAGGAGTGTTGGTAGTATTATTTTTGACTACCCCAAGCACACCTCCTTCCAGGTGTCTGTAATGGATCTTTCTGCTAGCCAAACTTCCCTTTAATCCTCTTCACATCCTTCCATTTGTGTTTTGCCCAGCGGGGTTGTTACTGCAGACATGTCACATGAAACTTGCAATACTTCTGTTTCCCTGTTGGTCCACATGAAAAGGGAGGCTGCTGGAGGCAGTATATTTATGCAGCATAATGACAAGATAGTTAACAGTGTAGGTCTGTCTGTGTCTTGATGATACTTTGAAATATCTTCTGACTCCTTATGAGATTTTGCCCAACGTATAATCAATGGAAAAAGATGCTAATTTGTCTGTAGCGTCTGTACTTGTGCTATTAGTGGGATGATTGAAAATCATCCTGGTCTGATTGAAAATCCTGAAAATTTTGTTAGTCATGTAGCAGAATAGTAAAGGATAAGAATGCAACTCATGTAAAATGAGTATGTGTTCATGGAGGGAAAAACTGTAGTAGACGCGGATTAGGAGGAAACCTAACCTCCCGGACCAATTTACTTTGTTATTTCTTCATGTAGCATTTCTTGAACCATTCTTCTGAAGCACATGATACTGGGTGCTTTTGGAGGAAAAATTCTGGATAAGCAAGCAAGTAATCAGTCCTGGTACAGCTATATTGTTATGCCAAATTCCATTTTCCTATCAATTTCAACTGTTTCAGATTATCTATGTAGCACAGACACACACACACATGCACACACACACTTTAACACCGATTATAGTGCTTTCTCCAGTCTGTCTGTCTGTCTCAAGCTTGACTATTTCCATTAGTCTCCAGGGGGCTACTGTCTAGTTAAAACTCTCTGTCTGTCAGAAAATTAATCTTATTATTCAGTCTGAACTCCCTCTTAATTTTACACTCCTTCTTCCTCTGAGAGGATACTCATCAAATTGACATGAACAAATGTCAAGAATTGGCTAACGTGGTTTTTGTTTCTAAGTTTCCACTTTTTTTTTGCCTGTAGATTCTACCGGAGAAGAACCAACCTGGAACTTCTGGAAATACCTGGTGGACCCCAATGGGAAAGTAGTAAAGGCCTGGGACTCTACTGTCTCTGTTGAAGAAATAAGACCTTATGTTACAGAACTTGTAAGGAAAATCATCCTGAAGAAGAAAGATGAATTATGACTTTCAAAAATTGCAGCATGCCAGTTACATCTTTATTGAGAATTAGAGCTGGAGTTTGTCTTTTCGCATTCCAAAAGAGAGTATATGGGGAAGGGAAATCATGATGAGTGGCATCTATAGTCATCATCCTAAGAATGTAGAAAACAGCAAGTTATCATGGTCAAAGTAATTTAAATTTTTTCTCCAGCTGAATTCAATTTGACCTTTCTGGGAAAGAAGAACTCATCAGCAATTGTTTCTTTCCCAATTCAAATTATTAATTGTTGGTGACACTATAGGAAGTCAGTTCATGTATGTGTAGGAAGAAGGCTCAGAATAATGAGAATTTCCTGATTGGGATCTCACATCTACGATTCTGTTGTCATATTTTGATCATGAACTGAATAAAAAAAAAAAGAGTAAAAAGGGCATGATTGAATTAAGGCATGTGCTAGGAAGAGGGCCAAAACACATACCTTCAAACCAGGCAGATTTACATAGATATATGTCTTTCTAGTTACCAATTAATTTCATCTGCCTGGAAAGTCAGTTAGGAAGGGCATGGGGAAAAGACATCTATAAAACTGAAATGAAAGAAATGTGAAGACGAAGTCTCTGCAAAAATTCTCCAAAAGCTGTGAGAAGAATTTCTGCATTTTTTCACACAGTAAAGATTATCAGATGATATTTAAATAGCCAGAGCCTATACGAAATGACTATTTCTTTCTTCTATTAGCATTTTGCCTTAAAAGAATCACTCTTGCCTCATACAATTGATGTTAAATTTATTTTTCAATTTATAACACCATGCGATTTTGCTGCATGTACAGACAAACGTTAGAGAATCAACATTATTCCATAGAAATAATTTTTCAAATGTTTAATTCTTGCATAACGTTACATTGTTTAATACCACATTAATGTTCCAAATGTTTAATGGCACCTTTTTCAAATGTAGCACTCAGGCATCTGCTCAGATTTCAGACCGCAGAACTTCTTAGCTCATACTAAAATAATAACACTAACAATTAACAGCCTCATTGTTCTTTGACAGAAACCCTTTGAAAATCTCGTCAGCAAGAATTCTTTTTGTCTCAACAAAACCACAATATACAGGTCCCCTGCTCTTAACCCCGGGATGCTTTAAGAAGAATCTAGTCTTGTCCAATTGCAGTTATTGACAAGTGAAAGCTTTTTTGTGCTTAGTAATGCTTTTTAAAGTAGCTTAAACAATATTTGTCCATATAGTTGTCAGCGCCCAAGTGTACAAATAAGCCGTAATTGACCTGACCATGGTAAGAACTTTTTCCAACTCATCACTGCCATTATAGCTCTTCAGTAGCCAAACAGGCTCTAGTGGACATCAAAGGCAAGTATTATGGCATGCACTGGCTTGCAGAACAAGATGGGAAAGAAGAGTACTGAAGAACTATCGGAAATAAAAGGGTTGATCCTAGAGTACATTATAGTTCCCATGCCTGAACAGCTGCTGTCTCTTGAGGTCTTGGACTCGTTCTGTGGAGTGGTCTGAGGAAGTAAGAGCTAAAAGTACTTTAGGATTTGCAGAAAGACCCTGAAGGGCAGAGGTTGTACTGCACAAAACAAACTCAATATGCCTGAAAGAAGCTGAGAGCAAGGTTTTTTAGGTTTTAGTGAGAAAAAAAAAAAAGGCAGGGCAGAAGAGGGAATAAAATGAAGAAGTAACAGAAGCACAGAAGCAAAAAGAGACATCAAGTAAGAAGGGAGAAATGAGAAGGAAATGAAAAGACAGTTTGCAGCCAAAGAATCTTTGGGACAAACGGGGCATGGAAATGTCCGTGTCATATTGATTCTAATGGGTATATTCCAAGCTATATCAGCCTCTTCTCACTTGGAGTATAACTTAAGAGTGCAGGAAATTGGTGCTCGTGGCAGTGAATATGTCTGATGGTGAGAAAAGTGAACTTTATGGTCCATTCAGTCATTTAAGTCTATTCTTATATGAATGACTCTAAGGCAATGGTTACTAAGGACATCACAAAGAAAGGAAAATCAGGCCCAGCTGATACTGTGCTGGACAGAGAATCCAACTACTAGGAAAGGAGGTCTTTTATTGCTCTATAGACGGTTTCTCTTTTCTCTGTGCATTGATACTAATGCAATGCCCCAGCATGCTGTTAGCAAGTGCTGCCTGGCTTAAAATTTTCTCCTTAGAAACTGTGTTTTGATTTTATAACTGAAGCCCGGATAAGCCCAGACCATGCTTTGAAAGACATTTTAAGCCCTCTCTATTTCAATTTTGGGTGTCCAACTTCAAACAGAACTCAGGATTTACATGGATATGATCTTGCATTGTCTACTAGACAAATTCTAGAAGTCTAAAGAGATATAATGGCAATGATCAGTTGGAAAGGGTTCATACTATACGAACAAATATTGTTTGTGCTGCTTTTAAAGGCATTACGAAGCACAAAAAAGCTTTCACTCGTCAATAATACTGCAATTGGACAAGACTAGATTCTTCTTAAAGCATCCCAGGGTTAAGAGCAGGGGAGCTGTACATTGTGGTTTTGTTGAGATAAAAAGAGTTCTTGCTGACGAGATTTTCAAAGGGTTTCTGTCAAAGAACAACGAGGCTGTAATTTTTAGTGTTATTATTGTAGTATGAGCTAAGAAGTTCTGCAGTCTGAAGTCTGAGCAGATGCCTGAGTGCTATGAATAACTTAATACTGATGAGTGTTAGAGTTGGTGTTCTTAACCAGTTCGGCAATTTAAAGAGAACTAAGGTAAGTATTACATATGCAAGCTTTAAAAAACAACAAATTTGAACAGGCACATGATTTTAAGCACATAACTACTCTCTCTGAAGTTAACTGAAACATTTTCATGATTAAATTAAGCATGTGGCATATATTCCATCCTTTGTTGCATTGGAATCAGTTTGTAGAACAAATGCTTTGATCTTTTAATCAAAGTTACAGAGTAAAAGTAAATC
This sequence comes from Fulmarus glacialis, assembly GCF_000690835.1. Classification (NCBI taxonomy): domain Eukaryota; kingdom Metazoa; phylum Chordata; class Aves; order Procellariiformes; family Procellariidae; genus Fulmarus; species Fulmarus glacialis. The sequence goes on along the minus strand of NW_009190888.1, from coordinate 18,053 downwards.
TTCTCGGTTGTAAATTAATTCATATCTAGTCATGCTATAAGTACTTCATGACTTCTTGCTCAGAAAAATTGCAAAGCAAATTGTACTGGGTTGAATTTGTCTGTTGAGACTATAAAGAGGGCATGAAGAGATCAGAAATTACTTTTTTGGCTCATGAGTTCCAACACTGTTTTAATCTGACAGAGATCTTCCTTACAGCAAGTCCTGAAAACTGTAAACCAGCTCTGAATATATAGCCGCTTGTCTACTTTGCAGAGAAAATGTTAGTGTGCATTAACAGATAAGCACGTTTATGCATGGAGAGTGATTATCTTGATCATCTAAGACTTGATTTCTTACAGTTTGCAACTTTGAAGGTGTAAACTCTTGACACGTTGATTTAAACGCTAAACTAAGTGCCTAGACACATGATTGTATGGAGTCGTGCGTCCCCTGTGGCATGCCAGAGGGAAAAGAAATAATTTTAAAGCCTAACTATAAGTTCAAAATTAGATAGGATACTTCTAATCTTTCAAAATTTTGTCTCATAAAGAATATAAAATCAGACCTACGTCTATCCAAAGGTCTGCTTTGAAATGGAATATGCTACATTGAAATAGAGCAATTGAATGGAGCAATAGAGAGGGGTTTAACACCCTTTTTTTGGCATTATAAGAAGAACAAGACCAAATACCCTACTTATCCTTACAGCCACATCTGGTATTTTAGTTATATACTAGGGACATTTCACTTGAGTTTCTATTGTGATTCTGGTCAGAAACCTCAGTAGCAAACCAGACACAATTTCTCTCTACTGGATGGTACTGAGTTTATCATTTCAAACACATCAGCATCTGGTTCAATAAATAGCTGACCATAGTCAGTACTTTCAGAAGACTGGACATCCCTTTGATTAAGCAACACTACCTTCAATTATTGGATCAAGCAAATACGTTCTATACACATGTAAATTTATACTGCAGTTACTCATAGAGCCAAATGAAATTTAACAAGCTTACTTCTGACTCATTCACAGAAAGAGTCGAGTAAGCAGAGAAATCAGGTATTCTCTGTGACACGATGAACAGATCCTGGAGTAAAAATATCACCGACATAACACAAAGGAGTTTACAAACCCTTTGACTGATGAGATACTGAAAGCACCAAGAGATTTGAGAACTAATTCTGAACCATATTAAAGCTCCATAGCAGAGACATACACAGAGCAGAAGGAAATAACTGAGCTGTACCTGAACATCACCACAGAGGTGACTCTGTGATCTAATGCTACACAGCTAACTCATCTACCTAGCCAGCTCACAAACATAGTGATGCCCACAATATAGAATGAGAGATGAGATGCGAAACAACAAAATTCAGCTACATCTTTTATGCAGCAGCTAGGCATAGGCAACAGTGAGGGCCTGTCTAGTGATAATGCCTGACCTTTTCCAGCTGTCTCTACACAGGAACTGAAGTCAGCCCCAAGTAACTTTCCATTCTTAGCCTAGAAAACCTGATCCAAGCTGTCAATCTACAGGCCTAAGAGATAAGGCATGCTGTTTTATCTCAAAGCATTGCACAATACCTGCTCAACAAGATCCTCTAAACTAATTCCAGAAAATGAGAACAGTTGAAGGATGATCGCATTTTAAGTAAGCAGACTTGTATTCTGGAAGGTAAGCACTTTCAGACATGAAAGTTTTTGAGGTGATTCTGCTGACGTAGATTCTTTTCCCCCACTCAAACAGAAATAACGGCATCCTCAGAGTCAGGGACAGATTCTTTCCTAAGCACTAATTGATGGAACAATGATAGTAAAAGGAAATAATAGTATTCTAGAACAATAGAAAAGACTGAAATACGGTTTCTTGAAGAACAAACTTCTGTAACACTTGATCTATAACTGCAGTTCTGTGGAACACTTCCCCATCAGACAGAAATTACAGAAATCCTAGCTGCAGGGAGCTGTTGTTTTGGTTTCCTTAAGTGAAAGGTGCAGTAAGAAAGCTATTATTGTATTATATAAAATAGTCCTCTGCCTTTTTTTGTCCCCCTTTCCCTAAAGGCATTGCTGTTTCATCATAATTAGTGCTTTCATCTGAATTATATGATAAACTATTATATTTTTATTTAGCAAGCAAGTAAATCTGACAATGATAAATAAAGAACAGCTGCTGAGGAAAATGTCCATGACCCGCAGATTGTTCATCCATCCTTTAAAAAAGGGCACAATAGTCAAACAGTTCTTGTAATCAAAGAGCTTGCTGAATTCCCAGTTTAAATTATAAATCAGCTTCTCTAACCCTTAATTAGAGTCACACCACTCATGCTGATTTGTCATTACTTCTATATTCAAAATACTAGTTATTTTATTACTGGTACTTTACTGTCTGTAGGGAAATGATTTCCTGTCATATAAGCATTTTACATTTGAAGTCTCCTCTTCCAAATCCAAACAGAGTGTAAATATTTTAAGTTATCAAGCAAAAGTAACCCCCAAACCGTCAGTTTAGTTAAAATTGGATACAGTTGATGAGAAATGTTTCAAAGTTGATATTCATATTTTCAAACTTTAAAAATATAAATAAAATATTAGGGAAATGATTTCCTGTCATATAAGCATTTTACATTTGAAGTCTCCTCTTCCAAATCCAAACAGAGTGTAAATATTTTAAGTTATCAAGCAAAAGTAACCCCCAAACCGTCAGTTTAGTTAAAATTGGATACAGTTGATGAGAAATGTTTCAAAGTTGATATTCATATTTTCAAACTTTAAAAATATAAATAAAATATTAAAAGTGTAAATAATTTCAAACCAAGAAATAGAATTTAAATGCCAATATAGAAAGCTTTGATGATTTTAAAACTTAAAAATTGATACTGTGAATTTTGTCAAAACAGGTATTTTCCTGCAACTTTCAGCTTAGGGAACAGTTTGGTTTAAAAAATTGACAATTCCTAATAACTAAACGTTCTTTGAAATAGTTTTGCTAGCTTCAGAGGCTGCCAATCTATTCTGCACATAGCTATACTGAAGTCAACAGGAGTAAATAATTGAGTAAAATTGCAAGATCAAGTCTCTGAATTATATATGAATCATTTAGCCTTAGTGAATACTGGGAATTTAAGGACACAATTTCTAGTTGTTAACTGAATACACAGTAAACGTGTTTTTCAAGCCCAAGATTAAGAAACTGGGAATGAAGAGTTCATTGAAACAGTTTCAGAAAAGCAAAACAGTTCAAAGAACTGACTTAAAAATTAATGCAATGTGAATAAATCATGCAATAAACATGTAATCAATATAACTAATAAATAGAAAAAAGAACATAATACAGATTTTTTTTTTAAGATTTAAGAAGTTAAGAGACCACTAATAGACAGCCAGCTGATTAGGGATAAACCTTTCCCGAGTTTCAGGTGTGAAGTTGTATGCAATGAAAAGGTATCATTGCATATGCAGATGGGAAATTCAGGGTAAATTATTTTAATTCCAGAGGAAGATTACAAAACAGAGGCATTCTTTTGTTATCAATTACTAATAAAAAGCTGCCATACTGCAAGTATGGCAAGTGGATGTATAATCATTTGTCATCTATCAGGAAATTTCTCTGCCCTTTGACTACTTAATCTGGTCTCATTTAGTTCTCTGTCAAGTCTACCTGTCAATTTAAAAAGTTCATTGCTTTTCTAGCCTTTCACCTCTGACTATTTCTTTTGATTCTTTTCCTGATGTCTCTTTCTGACATAACTTAAGTTGAAAGCTTCACTCTACAAAGTATAATAATACCTATTAAAATGTATTCTTAAAACATCTGTTAGTAGTTCAAAACACAATAGATGAAAGGAGGAAAAGGAATCCAATGTAATAATTAGAAGCTATTTCTATTTTCTCTTTCTTCTGGTTTAGTTCATAATCAGTGTTGATTTTCTCCCTTTCTTTATTAACAGTAGGACAACAAAGGATAAAAGAGATGTTTAAGATGCTTCTGTCTGCAATGTTTTGAAGGGGGAATCCTGTCTTCATACAGGATGGAAGAGGATCATTCTAGTTTGGTTCCACGAGTAGTGATAATTAGATTTTAGCACAATGGACTACTCTTACCTGGTGGAATCATTCTGACTTGATTCTCAAAGAATGCTCTGGCCATGCTTTTGTGCCATAAAACTCAGGAGATGAGCCTCACCCTCAGCCTCTGCTTCTGCTAGGAAAAACATTCCACTGATGTAGCTGAAATTCAGTTGGCCAGGATCAAGGTAAACTAATTTCTCATGAGTCTGTCCTAAGATATGCTCTTCCTTAAGTTCTGTGAGAGATACGCGAGCTCCGTAACTGCTACTGATGACAGTGTCAACGAACAAAAATGATCCGAGTTTATCGTGCATTCCAATCTTACAGTGAATATTTGTCTCTGTTTATTTTATATTCTTCAAAACGTCATTGCTAAGTGCTTTAATATTTATTGAAAATCCCTCTGAAGAATCCGTGTTTAAAATAATATCTACTAGGCTGAAATGCATCTGGTCCTTCCAAATAAGCTATACTCTGAACTCCTTGTTGGAGACTTGATGCTTTGTCAAAGACACACATTATTTTCTTCTTCCTTCTGAAAGTGTTATGTATGCACTAAAGCACTGCATGTGAAAAAGCTGCTGCAGATTTCTGCATCATGTGATGTCCAGACCGGGTATTATCAGTGTTGGACTTTCTTCTTGCATTGTAAATGTCTCCTTTCTGATACTAAGCATGTGAATTAATCAGTCTATAATCTCATTTTCCACTCATTTAATAGAGGTGATAATACTATGCAAAAAATTTGAGAGTTAATTAATGAGTGCATGAAATAACATCCTACATGGAGGCTGGTGCTCAAAAAATACAATATAATATGAACAGAAGTCATAAACCAAGAAACAAACAGCTGTATACCAGCAATAGCTACATAGATGTGTTGGAAGGGCCAAGTGCCTAGCATCTATAAAGATTTGGCCTTTTTTGTGTATTACATCACTAACAGCCAGTTATAAACTCACTTTCATGCAGCTCTCTATCAGCTTGAATGGCAGAAATGCAGGAAATCAGCTGTTCTCAGGAACCAAAATCATCTTGAGCCACAGCAACTGGGGAATAATGAGGTAAAATATGTTTGAAAAACAGAGAGTCAGTTGTGCTTCTAGCACCTCACTATCAATACAGTTTGGTTAGCAATCTTAGTTCGTATATTTTAGTAGCAAAAATAAGTTAAAAAAACCTCAATATATACACAAACTCTTATAAGTAGTATTCCACTTACCGGTCCCATTTCCTGTTTGCATTAATTACCCATTGTGAATCGTAGGATGACGTCTCTGGGACTAGATGGTGACTCATCAAAAACTGACTTCATGTTGGGGGACTGACTTTGTTACCATTATTCTAAATAAATTTCAGCTCTTGATTTATGAGCTGAACGGTTTACTTTCTAAAAGGAACAGACTGGCAGCAGTAAAACATCCATTATTTCCAGAAAAGTAATGAATGCTCAGCACTCTTCTAACTGTCAGGCCAGGTTTGCTTTTGGGATAGGCTTGCAGCAGTGAACCAGTACACTTGTTATTTCTCATCCTTTTACGTTCTCATTTGGAACATGACTACTTTTAAAGTTATTGTAATAATTGGTGCTAGACTTAAATACAAGCAATGAAATGACACTGCATTATTTTGAAAGAAAGCCCACAAAGTTCTTTAGCACTTAAAGGTATATATTTCCATACTGCTGATATGACCTCATTCACATTCTGCCCCAAAACCTGGAGAATTTCCAGAGATAAGGGCTACTTTTGTAGTATAGTTAGGCTTTCAAAATTTCAACACCCAAGAGATAATGTGGAAAGCCTTAAAGGTCAGGAGGATTACCATTTATGTTTGGCCTTAAATAGGATTCTGGTTTTAATTGTTTATACAACCACAATTCTTGGATGTCTGGTGTTTTTTTTTTTTTGAACAAGAAGTTCTCAGACCTTCTGAGAACAAATTGCAGTAATATAAAAGCATTACAGAATTCCTATAGGCTATTATTCTGAAGCAGAAATTAGATTAGAATTTAGAGTGGGACCTTCTGATGTAAAAATGTCTAGTGTGATCAGAATTACAAATTTTAGACCTATAATGAGATAAAAATTCAAATTTCCTTTGGAATAGGGAAATCAGTTCTTGTGTCTCAGTCTGAACCTTTTGAATATGAAATTTAAAATGCAATTCAATTATAAAATAGCAACCACTGAAACAAATAAAAATAAAATTGAAATTCCACCCTCTTTAATTCTTATCTTTCTTTACTTTGGTACAAATGCTGATTTAAAGTCAACAGTAAAAAGAAGCGTGCAGAATCACTCAAACGGCATGATTTCATCACATTCATATACGTGCTCTCACAGCTAACAGTTATTGCACTGGCTCTGAAGCAAAGAGGCTTCGTGTCATATATATGTTTACAAAGCTGTATATATGCATGATGGAAACTAAACCAGCTAATTTGGAAAAACGTCTGCGTCCTGCTTTGAAGAACTTGTTAATATGAAGTGAATCAACATGGACTGCTAGCAAACATCCATGATCAAAACTGATACGGTGATGTCAGTCTTTTTTGTAACCTTTTTCCACTGACTATATGACGTAATTGGCTATACACAACTCTCTTCATAGGCTCTAGCTTTTATGAATCAATCCAGAATTCACAGCTCAAGACAAGTCTTGGAGTCCTGTCCTCACCTGAGGATCCCTTGTTCTTTGCAACTCAGATTATGTAATTATTGTTTAACACCAACCAGGCCTTGGCTGCCTTGCCTTCATAAACTTACACTGTTTGAACAGTTATTCTGTGAACAATTAAGACTTGACTCTTAGTCCAGTAGGATGGATTCTTACTTATGCCAATAGAAAAGCAATTTCCCAGCAGATCGTTTTGTTAACCTTCAAATCCATCCACAGTTATGGCAAACAAAAAACAAAAAAACCCAACCCAAACAGTTGTCTTTTCTTAATTTTAGAACACAGTTTTTTCAATCTTTTTGAAATGTGCCTTATTATAAATTTATTCCATACTAAATTCTAATGAGGTTCAAAACATGAATATTTTTAGGGAGATGAAAAACAACAAGCATGTTTGTTACTGATGGAGGAACTATAGTAATAATAAGGAATAGTAAAGCAGAACATTTTTAGTCAAGGATGATAATGACTGTATTCTGTTACTGAGACTTATAGAAACCTCACAGCATCAAGAAAAAGGGCTTGATGTTGATCTTCTAGATGAAGCAACTAAGCATTTGGGTGACACCATTTTCCCAAAAGCATGTAACAAGTGAATGAAAAGCAAAGAACAGAACTAAATCTTCTGATTCCAAGTTTGTACATATGTATTATCACCTTTAGTTAATCAATCAAGAGAAAGCAGGTTATGCCATGTAAAAGCTGATTGATTTGGCAGCAGTTAAAGTGACAAATAAAAGGCAACAGACAAATGAATTAATTACATTCCCTTCCATAAGACAAACAGCAATGCTACTGTAAATTAAGACAATTTAGCTTGATTCTGCTTTGACTGCTCCTGTTGAGATGTTCATCATGTCTGTGACAATGAGCTGCACTGATACATTCCACTTCAGTAGCAATACAGAAACAATGCCTGTCAAAATCGCTGGTGCAAATTCCAGGTATGGAAGAACAATGAATGTCATAGGCTTCATTAGAGGTGTATTGGCTTAGTCTTGGCTGGAAGAAAAACTACATCTCATATTAGTGAACACACTAAACCATATCTTACTCCTTGCTAACGGATAACACATCTTCTGTGATGACTAACTCCAATGAAAGAGTTATAAAGATATGCCCTACATTCCTTTTCAGGCTTTGGACCTTTCAGTATGGCACTTTCCCAAACTATTCATCTTCTCACTTCCTCTGAAACGGAAGTGTCTGAGTGTCTTTATTCTTCAAGTCAAAAAACACTTCCTGTGAAAATACTGGCGGTATGTATTGCTAATTTTTTTTTATTCCAGGAAAGCAGACAAGACCTCATGTGGAAGATCCCTATCCCTTTGCTATCTCAGGCTAGCCAGGAAAGAATATGGGCAACTAAAGGCAGAGGTGTTTGTTGGAATTTGGCACTTGTAATCAACTTCTTCCCAATACTGACCAAAATGGATGCCAAAGAGACAGGTGACAAAATTTTATTATGAAGTGTTCTGTTGAAAAGCCAATTTCTTGTCTCTTCTTGAGCCACACATCTGCCATGGTTGAGATATATGAAGGAGACAATCAGGAATGAAATAGGGGAGCGTAAGATACAAAATAAAAGGACTGTGTGAAGGAAGACATTGGAGATCCTATTTTTCCACAAGAAGTGGAGAAAAGTAGACAGACGTACTTTATTCAGGAGCAAATAGAGAAATTCCCCCCCAAGTTTCAGACAGGTTCTCTGTCAAACCTTTTCTTCTTAGACTGAGAGGAAGTCACTTCGATCAGTGCTGGAGAGAAGTTGATAAACAGGATACTGGCCTATATGGCTCTGTGTGGCTACACTAGACTTACTGAGGGCAAAAAGATTATCTTTCAACCCTAGAGGCAGTACATAGAGCCCAGAAGCAAAACATTTAAGGGAGAAAAAAAAAAGGCAAAAACGAAAAAGAAAAAACCACAAATAAGATTGATTGATGGTCAAATGTTTAAAACAAGGATGCCACTTGAAGATGACAAGCAGAGGACACCAGACAGCCAAAGATTCCAGGGAGTCCCTAGATCCCCAGAGGACCTCTGCCAGGTATGCAAGACACAAATCAGGGCTGGCTTCTCATGCACACAATGCTTCTCAGTAAGTGGTGGTGTCTGGACTGTAGATGCTCTTTCTAATCAGTACCTTGAAAAATTTGACAAGGAAGTGCCAACCTAAAAGCCCTGAAAACTGAAGTTTGATGTATCCTCACAGCAGGGTAGTATGAATGGTTCCTTCCAATGATCCTACCAACAGACCTCAGCCAAGACTTGGAGAAAATGAACTAAGGTGAGTTTTAAGCTTTTGGCACGTGACATCTTTGATCTCCATATACAAACACTCCCAAGAGAACCAAAATGGAAGTGGTTCCTAGACAACTAGTGAGCGACTAAACCCAATTCATTCTGGAAGCATCTGATGTGACTGAATACGTCATCTGTGAAGCTCTAATTCTGTGTCACCAATTTTTTTTTTTACTGATTTAGTGTGGTCAGGCAGCAAATATGAATCAAACTGGAGCAGCTTAAGAAGTTGTTGCAGCTTATTTCTTTTCTTCCCCAGAGAAAAGCACTCCATATGAAGGCACGTGAGCATTCCTCATCCAAACCAAGGCAAAGCCACCTGACATTTTAAAAAGCCTTTTTCAGCTATTTGAATTAAGAGGGCAAGTTGTGTACTGAGACAGTGCTGAAGCATGCTCAGGCTGTTGTGTCAATTGGTTTAAATGGACAGTAATATCTAGAAGATGGTTAGGATGAGCAGATGTAATAGATCTTATTGCTTCATCCAATTTCTAAGAGAACATCTGACTACTGACTAAGAACAAATGAATCATTCATCTGAGATGTAACTGGTGACCATTTCACCAAACCAGGACTGACAAGGTGGAGACCTGACCAATAGCTCACCTGGCCCAGCTTCAAAAGGCCTAGTCTAAGAGTAATTCCATCCATGACAGACTGTGTGGTAATCAGGTGATCTGATAATGAGGGACACATAAGATTAAAAGATAACAATCACATGCCTCAGTTGCATTTTAATAAATATTGTGCAAATGTGATTGAGTTGAAAGACCTGTAGTGTCTCGAAGACATACAAAACCATTTAAGCACTAGTTATTATTAGTACCTACATTTGTTTAATGTTATGAACCATCTTATCAAATCATAGGCTATGTTAGGTGTTCATAATAAGAATATACCTTTAATCTTTCCTTTGGATTATCAGCTTATGTTGGATAACTGCTCCTTGTCTCCACTACTGAAATGAAAAGGGATTTGAAACTAAATAAAGCTTTCTAACTTCAGCCAAAGGCAGAAAGGCTATGGAAAATTATTCTCTTTAGAGCATCCCCAAATCAAGTAGTGTTCCAAAGATGGGAAACAAACTCACCATCAGCACCAGAAAAGAGGAAAAAAAATGAGCTTTTGCAGTTAGAAAATAAAACTGAAGCTCTGTCAAGAAAACAATTGTTAAGAAAGGCATGTCATTGCTTGTGACTAACGCAACAATATCAGGAGTGTAAAGTCCAAATTCCCATCTTCTTGTAAATACATGTAATACATGAACCAAGAAGGAATACACTATGTGACTTCTTCCCCATCAAATTTAAAGCACTGCCATCAATAACAAGGTTGAACCGACACTTCTATTATGATTCTGATTGCTTATGGAATTTTGCAGTATCTTGACTTTTTTTTTAAATGAGCACACTTTTAAAATGCATTTTTAAATGCAGAGGAAAAATGCATTCCAGATATCAGCCGAGTGAGAGACAGAAAAGTCCCCTTTCTAAGGTTAGTAATAATGGTTTTGCATGTTAATAAAATGTTGCAGTAGTAATTAGAAGCAATACTTCGAACTTTTCTATAATTTTCTGCTCAAGGATCTCATGCATTTTACAAATAATAAGTATGTCTCCTGAGCTTTCCTACCAGAAGAAAAACTATTGAGACGTGCAATAGACGTCTGTGCCTCTGGAGTCAGGTGTGAGAGACAGGTATGTAACAGAATACTATATCTGCAAAATAAATAAATATCCCATCTCCTCATCTCACAGGGCACTAGAAAAATGAATTAGTATCTGTGAAGCAGTCATAACTATTACCAAAAAAACACAGCTGAAATAATTCTGTATTCACAGTAGGTATGGTTAACATGCAGTAGATAAACTTTTGACCATGCATTAGAAAAGAGTAAGAAAATAAAACTCTTAAAAACTCCATTGCCAAATGAGATGGAATCTCTTAAAAAATAGTGTGTGATCATATTATTAGCTGTAAGTCTGAAAACAAATAGAGAAAACAAGAGTGGAATTTTATATTGGCAACCACATGAGTTATCTGAAATATTTCAAACTATCATACAGAACTTTGCCACATGGATTAAGGAAATAAGTAACAGTCATTGTTTGTCATCATATATGTGAAAGAGAACTAAATGAAGCCTACATTTTTCCACAGGATTTAAACATATTTGCTGACAGAAAAGGAAGGGAGACAAGCAGGAAACATGGGTTCTATTCCAAGCTTCATAGGTAAATGACCTATGAGCACAGACTTCTTCCTGTTACTCCAAAGCCTGGTCCTCTTTGCCTTGTCCTCTCTTTCCTACTCCCATCTATTCATCCTAACCCTGTTCTCTTTAACTACCAAACCCCAGCCCTTGATCCTTACGTTTCGCATGCCAGTTCCTGTTTCCTACCCCAAATTGTGTCAGAGCCCAAACCGTTAGCCTTAACATCTTCTTTCACTCAGTTCCCATCTTATCAGGTGGGCTGTTACTCCTCCACCTCAGCCTTCAGACCTCCCTTCCGTTTCTTTGTTTTCAGCTCCCTTCCATCAGTCCTTCCACTGGTGAGCCTGTTTCTCTTTTTGGACTTCTCATTCCGTCTCTGTCTCCCTTCCATGACTTCTAGCCCCACAAGATACTCCTGAATGAAACTAAAAAAAAACCCAGTAAGCGGGAGACAGAACACAGGATAGACAACTTCGGTCCCAACAATAAAGTTTGGTAAGATAAGAAGCAATTATAAATAGGCTCCTGTAAAAAGCCTCTCTCTTGCTGCAGAACTTTAACAGTAGATGACGTTTCCCCCTACAGCCAAAATATAAAGACAGTTGTGTGGGAGAGTTAAAGAGGAAAGAGTTATTGCTGCTGATTCAGAGTATATCTGAATCTCTTTGAATTATAAACTAGAATGAAAGTTCTCTATGATGGCCAAGTGAGAGGAAGGACTCTGAGCCAAGGTACACAAAAATATGTAAAAAATATTGGTATAATTGTATAACAAATCAGCATTTGATTTTTAAAAAATACTCTTAATAAGACTAAATCTAAATTATTGGCCTAAGAGGTTGAACCAAATGAAGAAAATTAATAAGCTTCAGTTCAAGTTTACAGTGAAAATGGTGGGAAGATGTTTTACTGTATTATTTGTTCACTGATATCTACAAGTCAATGCTTCATACCTGCTTTCTTAAGGTCTTTTTCTTCAATCTTCAGTTTCAGACAGGGTAAATTCAAACTGTCATAGAAAGTGACAATTCACTATGAGTCTATGAATCTATAATTTTCTATTTTGTGTATTAATGTAGAATGGATGCTGAAAAGATCAAACAACTTACATGTTTTACAAGTGCTATCTCTGATTGATATCTTGCTTAAATGGTCTGAAATAATAAGCCCATAATTGTGTAACTCAGTTTCAGAATTATCCCCATAATCATCTCTTACGTGCAGAAACTACATACTTAATAGAAACCTTTAAAATTTGTAGAAAGTAGAAATTGCACTACAACATATAATTGTATCTCTAAAATTACAAATAATTATATTTTACAAGCAGGGTAAATAAAAGCAAAGTTAAATGATTGAGGAAGTGTCACATTGTAAATTTTTGGCAAGTAAGGAGCATGTAATTTCTGTGCCTAAAGCTCAGTTGAGTAAAAAGAATTTTCCCCTCTGAAAAGGAAAAAGAAATGAAAACCACTCCATGAAGACAAACTGCAGTCAAGACTATTTGGCTGGGTTCGTTGTTGGAAACTATATTATCCATCTTACTATTCTATTTCTAGATAGATGAGTAAGCGTAAAAGGGTAAGATTTGCTTATTATTCTGAAATATTTACCAATAACAGCACATAAAAAACTGTAGATACTGAGGCCATTACACATACAAACACAAACTACTTATCAGAGCTCCATCCTCACCTCAAAATCACCAGTGTCAACACTTAAAATAAATCTTCCTACTTCACTCTGTTTCACTGATTCTCCCTCTTCCTTTAAATTTTGACTGAAACCTCTTCTTACTTCCTGATGCTCAAAATTACTTTCTCCTTCATTATTTAGCTCTGTAAAACAAGGAAGAGACAGTATAAAGGCAAAATCTATACTATATATTGACTGGGGGAATCAGTTAAAGAATAATGTGTATGAAAGACAGTTAAAATAACTAGAAAAATTGGTAGGCTTTAGAGTGACATGAAAAAATCGTAATGATACTTTATACATATGTTCACTTTCACAGAGAGGATCTCGAAACACAAACACTTTTGCAAACAAGTGTTAGACAACTCCATCATTATCACAAATTTACAGAGAGTTAAACTGAAGCACGCACTGGGAAAGCAATTTGCTTACAGCCGTACATCAGCTGAACTGAGAGCAGAATCCAAGATGTATTACATCCTCTTGACAGATTTCAGTCCTTCACTAATGCACAAGTCAAATAACACAGTGCCAAAGCAGACACTCCTCTTTATAATGCTCCTAGCATCAGTCCTTCTTTTTAGTCCTCTGAGTGACAGCATCTCACTGTACTGCAAGTATGCACCCCTTAAACGTCTGTTCCCCTTTCAGTTTATGCTGTCATGTGCCTTCCTGAAGCGCCTACTACTCATGTGTGATAAAACGTGTTGTCTACACTAACCTTGATGTCAGTTTGAGCTGTTACTCCTAATCAGGGCTAGTTACACCATCTTGGCATGACAATTTTGTTTAATTGCATAATTTGCCACCAGATTACTTTTGAAGGTGATTTATGCAGCTCTTTGCCTATTAATAATTAGATTATGCTCTTAAGGAAAAACATTCCATGTAGTTCTGAGGGTGAGGATTGATGCTGATCCAGACATCTCTATTGGTAGTTCATAATTACTTTTCTGTTTCTTAGGAGCTTGGCTGGTAGAAATGTGTCCCACAACTGTTAATATGAATGTTTGTTCTCAGCTCTTAAGTGGCAGTCAGTGCAGAGGTACAATTCACTTTAAGTTGTCTCCAAACAGAATGGCTAAATCAGAAGGTTTAGCTTCTTCCTCAAGTCCCCTTTGCTCTAAGCTGTATTCAGTCAGAGGAACTCTTTTAATTTGCTGGAAAATTAAACCAGCCCAGTTCTGCTGGCCAGTATATTGTGGAGTCAGGATAATTAAATAAGAAGCTGTATGCTTTTCACATTAATTGTAGTTTAGATGAAGATTACAATTATTTTTAATGATTACAAGGATTACTACTGTTCTAATTATTGCATAGTACAGCATACATATATTTATGTTTATAACTTCATTGGGAAGGCTTGAAAACAATTACATGAAATAGAAAGCCAAAGACACAGTTCCATGGCACCAAGTATTTCGAAAAGGGCCTTTAAGTACAGCCAAAACAATCTCTTGGAAGCCAATATGAGTAACAGTAAGCCAGTTAAAGATTTGCAGAAAAGTCTGGGTTGCAAGCATCTGAGAAAGTTGGCAGGTTTTACCAGACTTAGTAGAGCTAGGGCTTCACTGCAGAAGAGACTTATATTCACAAGGATGATAGTTCAGCACTCAGAGAATAGAAGTATCCTGTTTTGGATACAGTTCTGAAAGCTGCTCCTGAATTACCTAGATAATTTGTCTGTTACTTATATGTGTCCTGCAAAGATCTTTGATCTGTGTTTGTTTTTCTGAAAGCTGAATGACCTCATTGTTAGGTTGAAACACACTCCTCACTCAGCAGAGAGAACTGTTGCAGGCATCTGTGTAGTAACTTAAATTGATATTGGCAATAGTGGAGAGAGAGAGCACAACATATTTTATGAGGTCCAAACCACTAGCTCTTACTGGAAGAAGAGGTCTGTGTTTTGTAATTGGAATGGGAAAACAAGGTGATGTGGTTTTCTTTTGACATAAAAGATGATGCACATGATCCACTGGTCAGTGAAGAGCCTCCCACTCCCACTTCCAGTCCTGTTTTTGAATGTCTCATCAAAAGCGAATGGTTTTTTATTTCAATCCTCCAGCAATTACATAGCTAATTCAGTCACTGAGGTAGATAACTCAAAGTTCATTTCTAATGTTTCATATAAATCATTCCAAATAATTGGAACAACAGAGCCTGCTAATTATTATCACCCAAGACTCATGGAAAGTACAAATTAATTGCATGATATAAATGAGTATACTGATTGATAAAAAAAGATTTTGCCGCTTCATAACATGTCAGCCTTCTTTGAAGCCAAATTTCATTAAGTTTGGAGAAAGAATCCACCCTTACTCCAACTACAACTCAGATCTGCCTTATATTTGTTCCAAATCAGTGTAGTAATAATTCTGAGTAGAAAACTGTTATCTGAGTTCTGAATAATAAGAGAAAAATTTCCAAAAGTAAAATAACAATATGAAATACAAAAATAACTGAGAATGTCCTATATTCCTAAACATCTCTTGACCACTTGATTTGGGAATACTCAGTTGAAAAGGTGAATTGAAGCACTCTTGGATACGATTCTCTGATAAATCTCTTTTTGCCATGGTTGTTGAATTCTGGTATGAACAGAACCTCAATGGAAACAGATAAAGAAAGGATAAGATGGGCAGAAAAAAACCCGGAGGGATAAAGAGAATCCGAAAGAAAAACGAGGATGGGAATTCAGTTTTTGGAAGAAAATAGCTACTAGCAACTGAACAAGGTGCATAAAGACATTTCAAAAGACAAATACCTATTAGACTGGAATTAGACGTTCCTTGATCCTGGGAAGTTGTAGGACTTACATGAGATCTCCCTTTTGAACACAGTATTGGCAACCTCACAAAATCTTGAATCAGTCTCCGAAACCATGACATTTACCCCTGTATTTGGTTTGGTTTTGGTTTTTAGTTTTTCTTGCATGTCTTCTGCTGAAACCTAACTTAATTAAAGAACAAGGTCTATACAGCTATGCTGTCTGTGGGTCTGTCAATCCTTCAGTAATAAATTCTGAATACACTGCTCGGTTTCAACCACGTCACATGTCGATTAGCTGACTGATGCATACACACTATCTGGCCAACCAACTGATGGCTTTTGAGCTGAGATTGACCCATCCCTCCCTCACTAGAGACTCTTTCCTGAAGCACAGAAACACAGTCCCCGTAAGTTTGAAAGACTAAGCTACTGTATTAAAATGAAACTTGCTCTGAATCAAATGACCAGGAGATTGGTGTCTAAAAAAGACCTCAAATATTACAAGAGTCATCATTAAATCCTAACACGTAGTGACACTATTGACATACTGAGGTAAAAAGGTTGCCTTCTGGTCTTTGGTAGACCATTTTCCTGTATACATTCTGACTAAGTTAATCCTCAATTTTATCATAAAATAATTGATCTGATTAAATCTGATTTCATGTGAACAACACAAGTGATGAAATTGCAACTCTCACAAAATCTCATAGTAATCTGGCTTTTTCTTTGTTAATGTTCAATACTCATTGACTTCTCCTGGTATCCCCTTTTCCGGAGCCTTCGCTCCAGCCACATCACTGTCATTCATCCTCTCACTTTGTGTAGTGCAACATCAAGTGTTGAGCCGGTTTTTGAGGTCCCTAAAGTCAAATTCTCAAATTGCTCAAGCTTAAGGCACCCAGCAGCCGAGTAATTTGCATCTTCCGTGGCTATTCACATATACATCTAAATATTAGGAAGGCATATCTGTAATTCAGCAGACAGACTCTGACTGAATTTCTGAATTTATTTCAATTAGTGCTAAGTCAGGGCTGATTTCACGAAATAAAATCAACCAAGCAACTGAAGAATATTGATATTTTTAGCAAGTACAGTCAAACACCCTAATGTAGAGGGACTGTATGTAGTACAGGAAGATATCAGTGTCAGGGCTCTAAGTGACCACTAACAGGCCCTGACCAGCATCAGCTGGGTCCTCACCACACCCACACCCCCCGCTCATTGGTCCAGGAGCCACATTTAAGCTCATGCCAGAGCAGCGTGACTTCCCTAAGCTATACCAGAGGTATGCCTGTGCTCAGTCCTGCTTCCTGCTGGCCTGGATTGCTTGCTGGTCCTCCTGGATGAACTTCAGACCTATGCTGTAAGTAACTTGCTTCCTGTCTTGTCTCCTGGATGGACTCTGAACTTGACTCAGTATCTTACCTTGCCTGGGACTGCTGATGGTGCCTGTCATTGTCACCAGCCTGGCTCTGTTCAGATCCTGCAGGACTGTGCCCTGGTTGGTGAGGACACCATCGCTCCCTAAGCTGCTATCACTCTGACAGTTAGATAGAAGACATGAAACCCCCACTTGCCTGGAGTTCACCTCAAGGCAAGACCTGAAATTAAAATGTAAAGTGTTAGTTGAATTAATGTGGTCTTATTAATCCAAGTCAAGCTCTACTGATATTGCACAACTTCCCTTTCTCTCTAAAACCTGAACTTTTCCTTGAGGAGGTTACTTGTGTGGCAAAGCATTTCATCCAAGCTCTCTTGTAATCTGGAGGAGATTGGCTGAGGACCGGGTCCTTGGAGAGGGTAGCATCTACCTATTGCTTTCCTGGAGGCTTTGAATTATCCTTCTTTCCATGAGCCAAATCACATGCAGAGGTGCACATGACATGCATGTGTGTTATCTTGAGCTGAGATCTACCCACCTTTCCCTCAGGAGAGGCTCTTTCATAGAGGTAACAGAATGACAGCCTGGGCCCCACTTTTTTTTTAAAAAATGGTCTAAAATACTAAAAGGAAATGCCCTCTGAAAAGAGGAGGAGACTGGTGTCTCAGAAACATTAAATATTATGTGGAGCTTCTACCCCTCATAAAGCCAAGGGGTCCTGAGCCCAACTGAGATATGATCCCTCTCAATTACCTCCTTGCTTTGGCTGTCCTGAGACACCACCGAGGCTTATGGGTGAGGGCGGCCCCCCGAAGTCTCTCCTCGCCGTGGGACCGAGCGCTGAGGGAAAACCAAGAGAGACGCCGGGGCGCCGCCCTTGAGGTGAGCAACCCCGTGCGCGGTCTGCCCCGCACGGCCCTCTCCCTCCCCCGTCGAAGGGCGGGAGGCGCTCC
>NW_009190887.1:98442-99600 GCF_000690835.1 Fulmarus glacialis | reverse complement strand
AAATAAAATAAAACAAAATAAAATAAAATGAAACAAAATAAAGGAGCCATTTTCATCAGTAAGAAGAGGTTCATGGGCTCTTTCACAGTGCCTTAGGCACAATGTCCCATCACACAGCTGCCTTATCACAGCTCTCCTCTGCACCAGACTCACCCCGACAGTGTGAGGTGACAGCTTACAAAGTGTCTGGGTCCCCTCGCTGTGCCCCAAGCCCCACAGCTGATCTCTTTAATCGCCACATCTCAGTGACAAGGCAAAAAAGTAACTCAACTCCCAGCAAGACAAATCCAAAGCAGGTTGTTCATTTTCTCTGCAGGCAGCTTCGACTCTGTGCCTGGGAAGAACCAAGCAGGGCCAGAGCTTGGAGCTTTGCAGAAATAACCCCGTGGTGCTCTGTAGCTGGACCTCAGGTCCTGCTGTGGGAGGCAGAGGTATTTAATAGAAAATACTCCTGGGTTATAATCCCAGCTACACCGAGCAGATCACCGCCTTGCTCCAAGCCTCAGTTTCCCCAGCTGGGAGAGAAGAGAATTAACATCATCCTTCCATGTAAAGGAAGTTGACGATAAAGGACCTTTTGAGTTTTGTTTTGAATTATTCTTTGCAGTCTGCTCCTCTGCTGACCTCCCTGCTGAATTGCCTGCCCTTCATGGCAGAAGCCTTGTGGGTCCAGGCACTGAAGGGTTGCTATCAAAGAGAAAAAAGGCATAAAAATGACTCGTTTTGGAGGAAGACACACTGCAACTGATAGGAGGGGAAGAAGGACCCAGCTGCCTCCCTAACTTGGGGGGAGAGAGTCCCCAAACCTTGTGAAGGGAGGAGAAAGGTGGGCTCCACCATGCAGCGTAGTGGTGATTCCATCAGCAACATGGGGAGAGCTGGTCTTGAGCTGCATTTGCCCTCAGCTACATCACGACAGGCTCAGGGTAATGCCACCACGTTTACGAGCACAGCTGAGGTCTCCTCGGCATCTCCAGCCAAGCCTGGCCCTGAGCTGCTGGGCTGCTGGTCTCCACTGCGGCTGAAGACCAAGGAGAAATTAGGGAAAGGGAGGGTGGGAGGAAAACGCCGCAGAACTAATGAACAGCTTTGAAGAAGATGGGGAATTGAGTCAGGTCCACATGAAAGGGCAAGGAAATGACTGCCGAGATGGAGGCG
>NW_009190887.1:94111-98422 GCF_000690835.1 Fulmarus glacialis | reverse complement strand
CGCCTGCAATTTCAAATGTATCAAGCCGATAAATAAATAAAGTTAAAAGAATGACTTTCAATTACATTTGAAAGAGAAAAATGGGGAGAGCTGGGGGAAATGACAGAAAAACACAGACAAACCCAGACTCTCCCGAGCATTGCACTTGTCTTGCGGGGTGCTCCTCTTGCCTGCCCGGGCGAGCCCAAGGCAGCTCTCAGCGACGGCAGGGCTGCGGGTCCCAGGAAGATCAAATGAACGTGTTTTTAATGCCTCAATTAAGGATCATTCTGTTCAGCTTTAAAAAGCGATTTAGCCCTGCTAAGCTGCACCGGGTCAGAAGCAGGGATAGATGGCAAGTCTCATCTGAAAGCCAAACACATATGTTCCCATCATTAACAGTCCCTTCCCATTAATGAGAATAATATTGTTGGCTCTTAATGTTGCTTTCATTTAAAAACTGGGGAAGAATGAAATGCTTTCTTCCGATTTTGGTCTGGTGCCAGGAGCTGCCTGTAAAATCCAGATACGAGTTCTCAGCACAGAATTCAGATAAGGGAATTAACAGGTAAACTTTAAACTTTGGGGAAGGAGGAGGCGAGGAGGAGAGGGGAAACATTTGTGATCTCTTGGCTGGTATCGGCTTGCCAGGCTGAATCTCACCAGACCCAGCTGCCATGCTGCCTGGATCCTCATCCCTATTATCTGTCTGTACTGGGAAATTAGCCTTTTCCATAGCGTAGGCTAAGGCCTCGTCTCCTTAAGGATCCTCCTTTTTCCTCTCCTTTCTATTTTCTTACCTCCCCAGAGACCACCCTCCGTGCTATTCCTAGCATAACTCTTCTCTTAAGTGGAAACTAATTCCCCATCAAATCTTTTGGGGTTCTTTCATGCCATTTTTTTAAAATCACTTCACCTAGATCATCCACAAATTTAACCAGAGCTAAAAATGAATGTATTGACTCCAGATACAGCTCCCCCTTGCAGATGCTGTGAAGAGCACCCTGTCATGCTCAGGATGAAACACCTGGATGACATGTAGAGTCTTTCACCCTACTTGTCCACTTTTCCAGAGCTGAAGCTCATGAAAAGCTAAAGCTGGTCCACCAGATCTAGAAAATCCTGGGACATCTGAAACTTGGAAGAAGAGGATGATAAAGAAATGAGTCAGTTACTACTAGCGGTTCAAGATATACATCCAGAGGACACTTGGTTTAGGAGTGATAAATTTCATTCATCTTTGGCCACCATTTGGCTGCACAGGTTAACTTCCAGCTCTCCTCTACAACTAAATACTCATTCCATTCCTGGAGAACCTATGCCCACGGGAAATTACATGAACAGCTCATGATCATGGAGCAAGTTATGGTCAGAAGGAGAGCAAAGATTAGAGCATCAAGTCATCTCTGTCTAGCACTGAATCCTTGGAGTGGCTCCTAGCCAAGTCGCTCTGTGCTTAAGACTTTTAAAAATAAAGTGGCGATACAATCAGCTGGTAGGCAGGAAAATTTCTATGATCCTCCTAACACCGAACATATTATTTTGCCTATGCATCCCTATTACCCTCTGTTGTTGAAAAGGTGAGTAAGGCACAGGAGCAGAATGACTCCTCACAGAAGCACCAAGGTTTAGCAAACTGCTCCTTCCTTCTTTCAAATACTGGCATTTTCCTTCAGTAGCTGCCGCCTGAGCCAAGCAAACCAGCTTTGAGAAAACAAGGGCGAAATCCAGACAGCTCAAATAGAAATATCAGAGTTTTTCAGAGGCTAAAAGGAATTTGATTAGTTTGCCCAATATTGCTGTTTCTGAACTTTTATATCCTGAGAGGGAACACCAAAATAACATGTCAAAGGCCATTCACAACAAATTTCCTGCTTGCACCAGAGCAGGCAAACTGGGAATCCCAGAGCTTTTGTATGATCAGCAGCATTAACGCACCCGTCTCTCAGTTTTAGGACTGATTAGGACCTCCAAGTCCTCAAAGTTTGGGAAAGGCTGAAATCCTTGTCACCCTTGGATATGGCTCCTTAAGACTTATATTCTCCTTTTTGAACCCCATCCTAATATTGACCCACAACTTCTGTCCTCTGCATTGCCTGTCATCGTGCACTCCTGTCCCAAGAAACTCACTATTTCTGGAACAGCAAGAGCTGGGCAGGAATATCTTGTTAAGACATCTATTAGAGTCTGAAAAAGGCTGATTCATTTCAATTGAAATGCTTCACAGAAAGAGAGCCAGTTTGATGTATTTCTTCCATCGGGAAAAAAAATGAGACTAAGACAACCTATTTTAACCTTTTATTTAAAGTCACTTTGTTTTGAAATTTAAGCTAATTATAATAAAACCATTTTTTTAAAATGAAAAAGAGGTCACACATGAAACACTTTGATATCATCAAAATGAGGTATTGCAGGTAACTTTTTTATTTTTTGTCAGTTCACGAAAATCTTAGTGATTTTGACTTTTCATCCAGGACAAGGAATTTTAAGCCTCTGTGTTTCTTTTCAGGATAAGAAATAATTTATTGCTCATTTCTAACAGAAAAACAGAACTAGCTTTTCAGTTTCTAGTTCTGCTTTGAACTGAGACTAACTAGAGTGATCCAAAGTTGTTAAAAACCAAGAGAAAAGCTTTCATATTTCAGACTTCAATCTTTCTCTGCTCCCAGTGGCCAAAGAAAATGCCATTAGCCTTGGAGGTACTTTTGGTAAATAAAGAAAAGGAGGGAAGGAAAAAAAAGGGAAAAAAGAGACAGACGAGAGAACAGCCTTTATTCTTTGTTTTTCTCTCGTATATGTATTATAAACCATTTTCTTAAAGGCGTGAAAGTATCTCACTTCAGCCCACAGAGTCAAGGGAGTCTGAGTTTTCAAAGTCACATTTTGAAAGGGATGGGTGGCTTTAAAGCCCATCTCAAATGTATTTTGCTAATACAGGGCAGTTCACTTGGGTTCGTGCAAAGGCGGTGCTCCCTGCAGAGAGCCCTTCAGCTCTTCTTACGATTGTGTGAAAGTCTGAGGGAAAACAGCACAACTCTGCACTGGCTGGAAATCTCAGGCATTATTTGCACATCAATACCCAGAAGGAGGGGAAAAATGCTTGCTTATCAGATCTCCCAGGCTTTGAGTTTCTTAGCTATTTATTTGAAAGTATTTAGGAGTGGGAGTTTTTCCAGGGAGGTGGGTAGATCCCAGAGTCATCACTGCTGTCCCTCACCGAAGGGACCAGGGATTTGAGGAACTCAGTGGTGACTTGTGCTTTTATAAAGCTGGAGCTGCTGCTGGTATTTTTACTTACAGCTTTGCTGTCAAGGCCACAGTGACAGAACTGGGAGCTCTACAGAAGCTGCTGTTGTATGCAAGCTTATTTGGAAAGAGGCTATTTTGAGAAGTGTTGCCTGTAAACGAAGTCCTGTGAGGAGTTCTCATTTGGGTCTCTGAATTTCTTGTGGATAGGTGAATCAGTGCACATAGAAAAAGCTGACCTTTCACTTTGTGCTTTGCTGTCTCCCTGCCCCCCGCAAGCTGGGGCCAGTTAGGGCTTCTCCACAGAGATTTCTTTAACCTAGTCCCTTATTGCAGTAGGGGTCCCTTTGTTTCCAAACTGGTACCTGCTAAACCCAGAGGAAATAAACAAAAAAAAAACCAAACCAGCAACAAAACCAAGGCATGAATCAGCAGCCAGGGTAGACTGCTAGAAAATGCCCCTTTTATTTCAGGATAAGTGTGTCCCAAAGGATCAGCCTCAGGACCAGCACTGCAGGGCCAGAACTCCAGCCGACCTGAAAATGACTGCTTCCAACACGGCGATTCCCACCCCATCTCTGTGCTTCTCCCTGCGAGAAAACTCTCAAACTTCAACCTACTCCATGAGACTGCTTGGACACTTGCATGATTTGGAGTGACCATGTCTCAGATTTCTTCAGGACCGAGCCCCTAATGGACTTCTGACTACAGCATATTTTTTTAAGTCAGTTTTCAATTTCTGCCAATCATGCTACCCATTTGAATGTCAATCAAGTATATTCCCCTTGGGGAAGTATCTCCTCCATGACTGTTCTCCTAAACCATCTGCTGCCTAATGTCTGCCTTGATATGTAATGAAATGCAACTCCAGGAGGGATGGGAGCACGTTTGGGACCTCAGGCATCACGAATCTGGGGAGTGCACTGCTGACAAATTACACACAAACATTTGCACCTTGAAGATTTCTGACTATGCTTTTGCGTTGTGCCCTTGGAAAGTCATCTGTCTGCCAAAACCAGAAACTCTGTCTCCATACTGAGGGCATGCAAAATTGCACACTGGATTTCAGACTGAGAGAAAGAACAG
>NW_009190887.1:71434-93756 GCF_000690835.1 Fulmarus glacialis | reverse complement strand
AAGAAAAAAAGAAAAGAAAAGAAAAGAAAAGAAAAGAAAAGAAAAGAAAAGAAAAGAAAAGAAAAGAGAAAAAAAAGAAAAGAGAAGTTTTCTGTCTACTGGCAAAATCTGTCCTCTGAGTAATTATGAAGTGTGGCAAGGTTTGCATTAAAATATATTAGTTTCCCAGGTTGCAAAAAGAAAAGTGAGAACTCTGATTCTGAGTATTTTCCTCTACTCACTGTAATTAAAAACTCTCCTCAGTAAATAAAGAGGATCCTGTAACAAGTGCCCTGGTCTAATGCAAGTCCTGGTAGACAAGACATTCTTTCCCAAGTCACACGTGGGCTCACATCTCAGTAACAGCTATGTCTAGGATCCCTCTCCTGGAGGGCCGGTCACAGGCATTTAAAGTGACTTTAGGTAGCCGCGATTTGGCAACAAGCATGTGTTCCACTGGAAAGCAA
Source organism: Fulmarus glacialis (assembly GCF_000690835.1). Taxonomy (NCBI): domain Eukaryota; kingdom Metazoa; phylum Chordata; class Aves; order Procellariiformes; family Procellariidae; genus Fulmarus; species Fulmarus glacialis. The sequence continues at coordinate 93,310 of NW_009190887.1, read as the reverse complement.
CGTTTGCTACAAGGATGCTGCATTACCAGGAGAAGCCCTTGTCTGCATGTCAAGAGAAGGTCATAGGCACCCCGCTTTGTGCCGTGATGCACGGAGGATAGGGGAGGGTGTCACGGTCTGCATGCTGTGTTGGAGGAGCTCTGTGAAACAGCACCACAAGAGAAACATAACAAGATAGTTTGAATGCTTCCAAATAAATGGCTCCCAGAGTGAGGCATCTGCTTCTGGCTCTCCCTGCTGAGTTCCTTAAAATGCTGGCGACACACTATTCAGATTTGAAGTCACCGGGAGTTTCGCAACCAAGTTGAATACAGTCCGGGATGTCACCCTTTCTGAGAAACTATTTGCAATAGCCAGCCATTGCAGCGGTGAGGAGAGGACGAGGGAGGAGGGAAACCACAGAGCACCCTTGCTCAGTGGCGCAGGAAGTCAGCTAATGGTACGGCTGGTTTTGCTGGTTAAAAAGCGGGTTCACTTTCAGCGAGCTGCCTCCAGAAATCCAGCACTGGCAGTGCCACCAGAATCCATTTTGGGTGGAAGAAGCAACACAACTATGCTTCTCCTCCGAAAGGAAATATGCAGAAAAAGCATCTCAGGAAGGGTACAAGGATGCTACTTTTATTGGCAGAAAAGAGACACTGATAAGCTTATTATTACCATTATGGCAAAGGTTCCACTGAAATTTAGGCTAGTCTGAGTGGTGGATGCTGTTCACATTACAGAAGATATTCCCAAATTCCAAGGACTCATCTGCATGCAACTCCAAAACAACTGGGTCCAGTAAGGTGACCACCGCCACCTGAGACATCAGTGGCAGAGACAGGATGGCTCTGCCCCACTCCAGCCATGCACTGATTGCATCCACTTCTTTGTTTTTCTTGCTATGGAGTGCAAGCCTTGATAATAGAGCTGCTGCAAAACACTGCTGATTTGGAGCCCTCGGGGAGTCGCAGCCCCTTTCACGAATAAAGACAACTGCGCAGAAGCAAGGCTGCTCTGGTGTTAGTGCTGCTCCCGCACTGCAGTGCTGGGGTGGCATTTCTGCAGATATTTACAGTTGCACTCCTAGGAAGTCTAATAGTCCCATCTGGAAACAGCAGAGCTCAGAGGGGGCTAGAAGTGATTGTGGCAATTCCAAGCAGCAGGAGATGGATGTATGGGGCTTCATAAAAACCATTGCAAGGATGTGACACAGACAGTCCTCATCTCCCCTTGCATCAGAAACAGGGAGAGGACGCAGCATGGCTCCTGAGAGAGCACGCAAGCATGGAGTGCCTGCACTGTGCTTGGGGGGCAAAGAGTTAGTGTGTACCTCCCCTGAACACGTGTGTACACGTACGTACGTGTATGCAGAACACTCCAGGCAGAGCAGCTGCATCTGATCTTCCTGAGTCCCTCCAAGGCTCCTAGACTGGAAATGGCCTGGAGGTCTTTTTACCAGGCAAGTTCAGCTTTAGCGAATGGGCTCAGAAATCTCCAGCGAAGGAGTACGCTAGAGACATCGCAGGGCTCGCCTGCCTGCTGCTGGTGCCAGGGGAAGGTGAAGGGTGGGTGCCCAGCTGCTGCTGTGGGCTCCATGAGGGCTTCGGACTGTGCTGTTAGCCTTTGGGAGGGGCACAGGAATGGGATGGCAATACCCTGACCACTTCAATAATCGCCTTTCGAAGGTCACATTGCTCCCAGCCATTGCTTAGGCTCAGGGTGACCGTTGCTACATTGATCAAGTATTTCACATCCCTGTCAAGCAAAAACTTCTCTGTCAGCAGCCTCCCCCATGATCTCCAGGAGTATTTGCACAAACATGCAGCTTTACATCCTTGTTATGCACAAGTGGATACCTCTAGGCACTTCTAACTGATAGTCTCGACTCTTTAACTCCACCAGCCCACTTCCACCGAGAGCCACAGCCCGATCCTTTGCTCATACCATCACACCATATCTGGAGCACATAATGGTCACTGGAAACCACATGCGCATACCACAGCACAGAAATGGCTCCTTTCCACATAACCGGCCAGATGTCACCTTGTTTGTGACATGCCAGACCAGGTCAAACTCCTCTGAGCAGTCAGGATAACTATCGTGCACCATTTGCAAGGTTTTGCTGGGATGGGTGGAAAAAGGGAAAGCAAACATTGCAGAATGACAGATATCTCAAGATGCAGGTTTTATCATCTCTGTCGGAGAGTGTCTAGTCCTCACTGCTGTGCAGAGAACCATCAAAGTTGGTTGATGAAGGTGTGGTGGCTTTGTCAGGGCTCTCTTGCACAAAAAACCACAGCAACCTGTAGCGTGGGACTCTTCCCCAGGGCTGGTCATGGCCACTATCAGCTCCCAGTTCTGCGGAACAGGCTTAGGCTTTCGATGTTTTAGGAGTACTGCAAGACAGGTTCGAGCTGAAAAATTCTGCCACCCTCTCATGGCTTTGTTTTGGTTTGCAATCAGTCCAATCCGGAGGCAAATTATGATTAATAAAAGGAAAGGAGATGAAGGTGGCCTTTGCTTTTAGGCAAAGTGTGTGATAGTGAGCACCCTGGTGTGCCTGCTTACGAGAAAGAAGCTGTGCTTCCCAGAAAGAAAATTGCAAGTGTTCATTCAGGATAAGACAGCCAAGCAAAGCGTGGCCTAAAGAGACTGCCGGTGGTCACCACTCCATCATGTTCCCCCAGAAAGCCTGCTCTTTCTGGGGCCCTCGCCACGTGCTGTCAGGCAGCAGAGGAGCTAGGACCACCGACGTGGGTTGGAGGGCCAGGGCTCTGCCTTCCGTCCCTCCTGCGGTGCTTCAGTTTCCCCATCCCGTTGTTACCAGCCAAGGATATTGTGAAGGTGAATGCAGTATCAGCTGAGAAGGGTTCTCAAATGGGAGGGAAGGACTGAGGACAAATATAATGTAAAAAAAAAAAAAAATTTAGAGTGCAGAAATAGTATTCTTATGAGCAAAGCAGAAGAGGCCATGCTATTCTGGGCAGGAATACGGAGCTGGGCAGGAGCTGGCACAGTGTGTCTGTGTTTGGGCTGCAGCACCAGAGGTGGGAACCCAGCAGCATCCTTCCCTGGCAAGAGCAGGTAGATCGGAGCTCCCACAGGTGGAAAGTCACAGCGGTATGGGACTAACAGCCAAGGGAAACAGCCTGGTGTTGTGGTCCACGTGGGTAGAAGTGCTAGACTCTTACAGCTCATCTGCATTGCAAAGGGCTGTCAGAATAGCAGTGCTGATAACCTCGTCTAGCAGGGACACGAAACCTAGCAAAAAAAAGCTCCTTTTGGTGAAAAGCATGACGCATCACCTCTCTTCTGTGTCTGGCACTGGTGCAAGCAATAAAAGTCTTTCTCTCCTGCCAGCTGCCAGTGCTGGTTCTTGCCTTCCCCCATCCCCATAGTCCAGCACCTCCACCCCGTTCCAGAACTGCCAGGAGACCCGTTCCTTGCCCCTCTTGCAGAGCACCCACCTGCCAGCCCCTGAGCATCCTTAGCCGGAGGAGCTGGATGCATCCAATACCCGTTGTGCTATGAAGCAGCTCAACTTCTGATTTCGGACAGTGAATTTGAGACATTTGGAAATCTTACTCCTCTTTCTGTCACCCAAAGCACTCAGCTGGAAAGGGATGCAGATTTTGTGACAGCAAAGAACAGGGTGTGCAGAGCCAGTCCTTGAGAGCAGAGCTAAATTGCTATTATCGGGAGGTGGTTTGCTCCATTCCAACGCCAGTTTTGTTCACCAGGCTGTGCCAGAAGCAAACAGGGGCAATCCCACAGGGAAACCCCCAGCCCCACACTGCCTTCAGTCGGTCTAAAAACTACTCAGGACTTGTGCTTTTTGCTATGTTTCTTGATGCAAAATAAAATGAAAAAAAAAGTGTCAGCAAATTGGAGGGGCTCCAGGAAAAGGAGATAAAGATGATTAAGGGTTTAGAAGGATTGACCTATGAGGAAAGATTAAAGGAACTAATTATGTACAGCTCAGATAAAGGATGAGTAAAGAGGTGATTTAATAACGGCCTGCAAATACTCAGGAAGGTGTCAACAGTCAGGAAGGGGGAGGAATTATTTAGAGTCCTTCACCGAGGAACAGCAAAAGTGATGGAATGAAAGGGGAAGGTGACATGGGACATCAGCACAATGAGGACAAAACCAGAGATTTCTTTAGGGAGCAGCAAGTGAGTTAGGAGCACAAATCCTCTGGAAGCACTCTGGCCTTCCATCCCTAAGTGATCTAAGAATGCATTTTAAAAGGTGTTTAGGTGCTTAAAGGTGCAGAGAAGTGCTTTAATAGGATTTTCAGATGCATCTAAGCAGGTTAGGCAACAGATTTCAATATTTCAATGGGAGTTAGGCACTTAAATAGTTTCATCAGTTCCATCAGTTGCTTACTTATCTTTGCACAAAACAACCTAAAGGTCTGGCTCTAGGACTCATGAGAACTTACCCAGTTGGAGAAGATTAGAACTGAATCCCAAGCCGCTGGAGCAGTGTAAAAGTGGCCTGGGTGATGTGCGGGAGGACGTTTTGTAGGAAACCATCTTGCCTTGTCAGGGCATTGTGCATTGATCTGCACAGTCGATTTGAAAGTCAATGAGATTTAGACTCCCAGGCCCATTAAAATAAAAATTTAAAAATGCCTTTGGCACTTAAGCACCTTGGTCAGTCAGGTAGGTCTTTGCTGCAGAGTGACTATGGGTTATCAGTGCCCATGGTGAACACAGTCACAGTGAAAAAGCCTACCCAAAGCTGCATGTTCTGCCTTGTGCTTCACTTGAGTGTGTCACCAGGTCTCCAGGGAAACATGTCCCGTATTTCTCTGTGCTGCAATTAAGTCACCTGTTGTTTTCCTGGGGACAGGGGACATCCTTCCCCAGTAAGTGGTAGGAATTATCAACTGGATGGAGGAGGGGTGGGGAGACATTAAAGAAGCAGCAGCATTGACAATGTAAATTGAAAGTCAAGAGGTTTCCAGGATGAAAGCCCCACCAGAGTTTCCAGCTAAAAGCACTATGAGACTAAAGGGAGGAAATGGCAAGTGTGGACTTCGAAGAGGATTATTGAAAGCTGTCTTCCCAGTGCCCCATGCAGACATTACCCAAGACTTCAAGACCAATCCACTCTCCAAGGGGCTCAGCCAACAATGCCTACTTGGTGGGGCTCTCCAGTGTCATGCATGAAGATCCACCATTGTGCCCAAGGCTATCCACTTGGCTTACTGCACCTAACTAAGCTCTCTTGGGCAGCACGGTCTCAGAGGATGTTATTACATTCCCACCAAACACCCTCCAGCTCGTTGGTGGGAATTCTAACCCTGCACTGTAGATGGTCACCATGAACTCACATCTCTGCCCCAAGCCCAGAAGCACAAAAAGTTGTGAAGTGCATTTGCTTTCTCATTGTTCCCAAATACACATGCAAATACTTAAAAAAAAGAAAAAAAGAAAAAAAAAAAGAAAAAAAAGCCAGAATTGCCAAAGTGTAAGCTTACCCGATACCCAGCCATTTGACTGTCACAGCTATCGCAGCTGCAAGTTTAGATTCTGTATGAGAATTTTGAACACAGTAATAATAGAAGGCAAGGTGAGAGGAGAGAGGTTGTGACTTGTTCTTGTTATCGCCCTGAAGGGTTTTTCAGGGCAAATATTCTAGAGACAGGTTTCATTAAACCACAAACTTGTCAATTTAGCCTAAAATATATATATGTATTTTCAAGTAATTGCTTAAAAACGGAGAGATATTTGAAAGACTGGTTTAACCCTTTCGCAGCACTTGAGTCCACTTGAAATGATATGAAAGAGGGAAGTTAAATACAAAGATAAATGCATAAATGGCCAGAGTTGCTATGGAAATGTAAGAGGATAGAAATTGAAAGTCAATAGAGGACTAACTTACTGTTCAATTTTAAAAACAGTCTTTCTATACAGAAATGGAACATTTCTCAAATCTCTGTTGGCCTGTATTATACAAAATGGGAAGTGGTTTTGTGGCTGGGTACATCTATTTAATGCTGCATGCTCAATCTGCCAACTGTATGGTCAATGGTACATACTAAGCGGGACCTTTTTCTCAGGTTAATGCTAATCTCCATCACAGCTACAGAGCCCTGGTGATAAATGTCCGTCATGAAAAGCACAGGTATGTGGGTCAAACTCTGTGGGATATAATGACAAATAATTTGTAGGGATTTCAGGTCAGGTCTGTTTATTTTTTTAACACAGTTTCCCAAGGAAACAAGGCTTATCTGATTGGGCTAGCTGGCCCACAGGCACTGCATAATAGCTTTCTAAACCTGCTGGCCTGCAATCAGATTCGATGGAAGAAGAGACATCTCAGAGGAATTAAGTTCTAACAAGCTTTATAAGGGAGGATATACTCAAATTAGCACTTCTTCCTATCGCCCTTCCACTTTCCATCCCAATCCCAGGACTTGATATGAGCTCAGTCACTCTATCAGACACCAGAGAACCCACATGGGAGACGACCGTAGGAAACCAGGCTTCCTATGTTCCACTGCTTGCAAAGCGACTTGTTTTATTAAGATAAATGTAATACACTTCTCTGGTTCCATTCAGAGAGGGAGAGCGAATTATGTTTGAACAGCGTAAAACTCCGTCCATGAGCAGCATATCAAGTGGAAAGCGGGGCTTTGCTTCAAACCATCCGCTCCCTCTCCATTGCCAGACACTACTGGGGCTTGTTGGTAGATTTATTCACCTACAAAGTGCCATTTTGGCATTGGCAGCCCAAAATTCACAGCTCATCTTGCCCCACATCGCAAGGGCATGACTCTTTTAGCCCCTTGGTCTCCTTGCAGTGGCTTTCCCCACCTCTTACTCTGCGGTGCCCAGAGCTGCAGGCAACTGACCCGACACACAGCCCTGGATGGGAGAGCAGAGCATCACTGGGACACGCTCCTGCCCACGTTTCCCATGAAATGGACCCCTGTGCCCCTCTCATGTGTCTGGACATGTAGTCAAAGCACACAAGTCTCACACAGCAAGTTTCCGACAGCTGGAGGAATCTCGCTGACTTAGGTACAGCAAACCTAAAAAAAATTAACAGACGCAGAAGATGCTGAAATTCAGCTTTCCAGTGCGAAGAGCTGGCACAAGCTTCAGACTTGGCAAAAGAATTCTGCCACTTCCTTTTTTCTGAGCCACGTTCCCCAAGTCTAGCTCCATCCTCTTCTGAAAGGGGTTTGAAAGAAATCCACGGCACCGGCAAGATTCTCACCAGCCCCATCTCCCAGCCCGTTAGAAAAAGGCATTTAAAAATAGTTATGTGCTGCTGGGTGGGATTTTCTTCTGCAGGTGCTGTGCAATATAGAGCGAGATGAGATTCTAATCATAGCTCCTTCACCGAGGGAAGGGTTCAGAGTTTAGCTGTGCGGCAGCAGCCTCATTTTCACAGCAATATCATTATATTCTCTGGGTGTCAGGGGGACACATATTGCTGTCATTTCCCCGTGCTGTGTTTGGATATCAGATGCGAAGAGCAGCAACGAAGCATGCGGCTATCGCCACTCCATCGCACTAAGCCAGAGGAGAGCAGCCCGTTTGGTGGCCTGGTGCATCTGCTCTAAGCTCAGCTCTGACGGTGACCAAGGTGCTCTCGGCCAACTCGTCCCATGGGGGAGAGGGTCCCTGGCCTGGTGGGTGCTCTCCCCTCCAGCTAGAGGGGTGGGGAGAGAGGGCTCCCCATCCGAACAGGAGCTGGGCAGAGAAGCGGGAGCTCAAGACTGCATTTCCCCAACACGCACACATCCCACCATGTGTCATACGCTCACATGGTGGGATGTGTGTGTGTTGGGGAAATGTGAGACGTGAGGACTGTCTCTTCCCCACCCCATGCTGGCTCATTAAACATTTCCCACACTGTAAGACAAATGGATTTCCCCCAGATTAGTCAAACCCACCAAATTTCTCTTACAGCAAGTTGCCACCACCCTGCTCAAGGTGTACGACCTGCTTGGCATGTGAGTGCTCGTTTTCTCTAGCTGGCTATCTCACCAGGGTGTGAATGGGTTGTGCACCTTCTGCCAGGTCCCTTCACAAAAAAGCTGTCCCCAGGAGGAGAAGGTCCCTGCCAGAGCCTCAGCATCTGGATCTCTTCAATGGAGCAGACGGGAAGCCTCAAGGCGCGGGGGGATTTCTGACAAGGTCTCCCAACCTAGTCCAGCAAACATGCCTACCATCTGCTAAAGTTCACATGACTGAAATGCATGTGGGAATTGCATCACCACCGCACAGCACAGACAATAGCACCTTCTCCTTTTATTTTCCTCTTTATTTGGCACCATCTCTACTGAGCTATGCCCACTGCCTTCTGCCAGCTCATACAATTAGGGCTGCGGTATCTCTGCGATAGTGCTGTCTTCCCCATTTCCCCACTGCTCTGTTTTCAGAAGTTTGAGTCTAACCATTTACAATGTCCTGGAAGGGCACAAGGCATCGCCAGCTTATTTACCATTAAAGAATATTTTCTAAATGGAGGTTCAAGCCAAAACACCACTCCAAGGACTCTCACCACCATGAACAAATCCTGGCAAAGCTCGAGAAGGGATGCACTTTGGCCCAGCATTCATCTCCTTTGGTTGTTTTGCCTGTTGTTCCTTCCTCTCCAACGTATAGTTATTTCCTACGCCCCAGATTTTATGAGGATGTTTCATTTTTAGCCTTTTGCTGCAATATTAAAGCAACTAGTCTCTACGTTTTGCTTTAAGGACATGGAATCAGCTGGAATCAGCCTGGGTGCACTCAATCCAACAGCCTGACATGACTTAGGGAAGGATGTGAGCTTTTTGGGATGCCTAGACCCATTCCAGGTCAATCCTGCGCTGGTAGCTGGGTACCCAACCTAGAACATCTCTCCAACCAGCACCTGCCCTGGGGTCCTGGCAAATCCAGCCAGGCTAATATGTGCCTGCTCACTGCGGGATCCTACAGAAAAAGACATGGTGAGAGAAGTGACATTCATCACCTGGACTGGAGCAGCCACCACCTCATCCTTGAGGGGAAGTTTTCAGAGACAAACAGAGATTACCGCTACAGAACTATACTTTCATGTCACCCACGCCATACCCACAGCCAGAAAACCATAGATGACAGCAAAGTCACCCCAGCGTGACCACGTTGCTGTGACATACCCTCAAAAGCACACTTCAACATACACAGATGTTTCATCAGATGCATGACAGGGCTGGCAAACCCTCTCTCAGAGCCGTTCTGTGCTTACCAGCAGCAAAGCTATTAAGCCCCCTTTGCAGCCCCATATGTATTCACTTCATGCATTTAATCCTGACAGCTCTAGTAAATTCTTCCTGAAAAGAAAAGAAAACCCTTGTTTCCCCTCCCCCTGAGCTACTGCTTCTTGTTAAATGTCATTACAAGCAGAACCCACAATAACATCAGTCCTTGCTGAAGGTTGAAACTGCCTTGACTGTAATCCTGGTGTGGCACTGGACTGGGGGGGGAAGGCAAAAACCCAGATACTTCCTTCCACTTCTCTGTCAGCTCCACTTTGCATCAAAATCTCCTTTGTATGTCACACAGTTATTAAAGTTGTGGATTGCAGCTCGGAGCGCGTGTGCGTGAACGTGTGTGTGTCTGTGCCTGTGTCTCAGAAACTGGGTCACCCGGAGAGCGCTCCGTGAAAACTCTGCCCTGACAAATCCAGGCTGGCAAGACTTAAAGATACCCCTTATAATGTATTTCTGCCTCCCATCGTGCTTTGAAAGGAGCAAATAACACTCCTTTCGGCTGTATTTTTGTATCTTTTATTCAGCAGCTTCCTGAGGTAAATAACCTCCGGCAGGCAAATCTAAGGGGATGCTCCTATCTCGCTTGCTGTCTGCTCACACTGAAATCATGATATATGTTGCTTTCATGAGGCTTTTTATAAAACATTCCCTTTTTTCCAAGAGGAGCAGCTATCAAGGAGGGCAAGCAACTCCCCAGATTTGGCTCAGGCTCCAGTCCCGGTGTCGTGTCATCCTTCTCTCCCCCTCACAGCCCCGGGGATGCTGGGGGGCAGCTCCCCCGTGCACGGCACATCCCCAGCACACCGGGGACCTCCGTGGGCATCTCCCCGGTCGGAGCAGAGGGCTGCTTTCCAGCCATAGCATTTTTTAGCAGGCAGGCATCCTTTTATTTCCGTCAGGGCTCTGAATAACACAGCTCAAGCAGTTTCTGTCTGAGGCTGCGGGGCAAATCCTGTCACCCACCTGCCCTCAGCGGGGCGGTGAGAGGTGGGGGAAAACCAGCAGAGCGTAGAGCGGGGCTGCCCAGCTCAGCACCGGGCAAGATACGGGCTGCTAGAGGGGGCAAGCGGCAGGGAACTGAAACTTGCTGACTCTGAGCAGGTCAGAAAGACGTGGGTCAAAGTCTGAGGAGGAGCAGAGAGGGGAAAGACTGTGGGTTTTTTTATTAACAGCTTATTTTAATACTTACAGCGTCAGAAAAGGGGTGGCAGAAAGAAATACCTCAGCAGGGAGGGCTTTACTGCTAAGGCAGAATTGCAAAGAGGGTCCTGGGGGCCCAATACTGCTTTTCCTTGTGCTACTGTCAGTGCACTTATTTCCCTTAAAGAAAGCAAAACTTAAGTGACCGCGAGCAGGACCAGTGATAGAAAAGGAGTTGGAAGGATCTGACTTCAGACACACATTTGCTGGCGTGGGGGAGAGCTGTAGAGAAGGATTTCAAAACCCCAGGATGAGGGAAATGGAGTTGAGGAACAGAAAGTGCAGTTTTCACGGGCTCTGATCTAGACTCCACCTACCTCTTCGTGCTTCACTCCAGATCACATCCAGTGTGCGGGTTGTGATCCCCGTTTTACCAACAGAGAAAACGAGGCAGGGCAAAGTCAGCATTTCTCATCTAAGGGGGCTCAGCAGCATCCACAGCCAGGCAGGGATGGTAGCGTGCCTTTCCCAGCAGACCACACTGCTCGGAAAATAAAACAGAAGGATTGCACCCCGGGAGCAGGGGAGGGGGCACGGGCTTCCACCAGATCCATCGCTGAGACAGAGCCCGTGAGAGAGGAAAGGAGAGCGATTCTGAGGCTGTGCCTTGCGAATCCCACAGCACGGGAGCTGAACCACTGCAGCATCCCAGAGCTGCCACATCGGGCAAGTTTGGGTTTGTTTCGGGTTACTGAGAGAAGAATTGCTCACCCAGGGGCCTCTGGTGGATGCATTAAACTGGACTGTCAGGCTGCAGGGAGCAGGGACACCGGATAACAGTGTCCTCAACCCCGCTCCGTGTCCTCTGGCTAATGTATTCAGCAGTGAGTTTAGGGGATCTCAGGAGAATGAATTGTCAGAGCGTTGGAAGCAAGCGATGGCAGAGGAATTACTGCTAATCCTTCTTGCAGACCAAAACACTCCAAAGGATTTAAAGACTGTTTAAAAAATGTAAAAAAAAAAGGACATCCCTCCCTTCTTTCATACATTTTGGGTTGGTCACTGGCTGCTGGCTGGGAGCTGAAAGAGAGAAAAGAGAAACTTTGAGGAGAAGGAAAGGATGAGAGAGGGGAAGAAGAAAAGATAAAGACTGGAGATTAGATCTGGAGAAAAGCCGATCTTACCCTCTCTGGGAGTGTAGGCTGCAATTAAACCTCTTTTGTCTAACAATACCCCATTGTTATTTGCACAGTACTCGAGATGCGGCGATAGGGGAGGAGGGAGCTGCAGGCAGGGGAAGCTGCAGTTGTTCTCTTACCACCGTCCTCCAGCAGTGTTTGAAATCCTCTGCCTGGAGGGATATGGGCCCGAGCCCTTGAGGAGGGGGTGATCCTTTCCTTCAGCTGAGGATCTGCCCCACCGCCAGAAATGAATGTTTTTTGAGCAGCTCTGGTGGGAGGATTTTGGATACCCTCTCCCCACTGCACAACGGATTTGTAGACTTTACTTTCGTCGCCCCTTCAACCCTCTCCTTAATGCTCCTCTTCGTGCACCACCTCAGCTGTGGTTCAGCGAAGGATGCTGTTGAAGAAGGGGTACAGCAGGGTGCTGCGGGGTGCCTAAAGCCTTTTGGGAAGTGGAGCCCACGCTTTGCCCATCAGTTCACAGCACAGAGACCCTGCATGAGAGGGGGGCTCAGACAGGCCAGGAGGAAGGGGGTATGTCCTGTTGATGGGAGGGCTTAGATACATGGGTTAGATATGGCAAGCAGCTGTCTGTTGCCTTGCGACTGTGTCTCCTCCTGTAACTTGTGTCTTGTGATTGAGAATGACTATAAGCAGAATGAAGAATAACAGATTGTGACCTGGAGGATTTTTTGTATGTACTGGTTCACTCCCTCTCTATATTGGGTAGCCTGGCAGGCACAAAAGGAGATCTGGGCTGGGCTGCTTTTGCCCTCCAGGGCTGTGGCCCTGCAGAGATGCTGAAGTTCTTTCATTCCAGTCACCTGCCCCAGCTAGAGCCCCAAGGGCCTCCAGGCTCCACCATGTCACCTGCAGAACAAGGCTGGTACCCATGCGATGCTCATTTCCATCCCTCCTGCACAGACCCAGGTCTTAAACCAATACCCGCTCTGGAGCGTGGGCCACGGGGGTACTGCAAGGAGAGAAGACATATTAATACCATTGCTAAAGCTGAAGTGGCCCAAAGATGTGATTTGGACAGCTGATAAATACAGGCGTGCCTTCTGGTGCAGACGTTTCATTTGCTAAAAGGGGAGGCTGTGGGGTGAAGCAATGCAAGAGAATGTTAAGGGAAGTGCCGTCATGCTTCTCTGATAGGGCATCCAGTGACAGTAATAGCGAAAATCACACTTTTTGCACACTGAGGTCATAGAGAGCATTGCAGAATGGGTTTAAGGCTCCCCTAATGAACACAGGAAAGCACGTACATAACAGACTTCAAGGCCAGAGTTTCATCTGTATTTAAATATATTTAAATGGTGACTCAGTCCCTCTCCTCCACATGGGTAGGAACAGGACTAATGGAGATAGTGAATGCTAGCCCAGCCTGAGCTAGTCTCTGGGAACTGCCCATGCTGGGAAGACATGGAGAGGAACATGCAAAGCACCATTTTCATTCAGAATGCCTCAGGATGATGTTTTGAGAGGGCGAACCAGGCTCTCCCAGCAAGGAAGCACCAGGGTGAGAACCTCACAGGTCTTGAATCTGGGCTTTCCCCAGCAGGACTTCCTGAACAGAGCAGAATTACCTCCCTCTTCTCAGGAGTGATGGAAAACACACCACTGCTGCCTTAGTCGCTCTCTGAATAAGCACCGGTATGCAAAAACCTGAATTAAAAGCAACTTCTCAGAGGTACTGATTTCAAAATATTTTCTTATCACCATTATGCAAAAAGGTAGCACTTATAGACTCATCACAAAACTTCTGCCTTCTAGGTGCTTTAGGCTGTTAGTGTCAGAAACCCTGGGACCAAGCTACCTCCAGCAGCTGAGATTCACCCTGCTGCTAAATTGTGGCCACTTTCCCTGAGATCCTGCACCAATCTCTTCCCTATTCTTTTTATTCCTTTTTCTCGATTTTCAAGGCTTTTTACGGAGTTGTCCTCAATTATGCAATGTTTCAATCTCTGTGCTTGCAGCAGCACAGGGAGGTCCACGCTGGAGGATTATTGACTTTGTCCCCTACATGACCTTGAAGCTGGGGAATGTTAGCGCTACTGGCAGATGGGCTCTCCTTCTGCAAATCATGCTTTGCTGTCATTTGTCCCAATTCTCAGCCTGAGCTGCGACGGCAAAGAACAACTTGTTAAGGAATTGCTTCTTTCCTACCACGTTCAATTGCTCTCAGTCTCAGGCAGTTCGTATCGATTGACTGCAACCTACTCAAGATGTTTTGCAAAAGGCACTTAGTGAAATTCATTTGGGGGATTCTTCAGTGTTTTTTACTGCCTGAACTACATGTGTGATACAGCCAGTGAAGGTTTAACTTTCAGAGGGTCAGGGTAAGAGCTGTAATGGAAGTGGAATTCCGATTTTGTCAAAAGATCTACTTTTCAGCATGGTACAGAAAGGAAAAATCGTGAGTTCTCCTACAAAACAAAATTTGTGTTTTTTAATTCGGGTAGGTGGAAACATTTTTACATTTTGGTTTTGTTTTGGGAGGCTAGTCAGATTCAAAATTAAAAGGTACTCTGAGAAACAACAGCATAAGCCTAAACCGATATTTTTGTGGAACAATTTAACTTTTATTTGAAATCCTTTTTTTCAACCACTCCAAAACTTTGCAAAAATCACTGTTTCCATGCAAAGTGTCTGTTCCAAGATTACAACCCCATGCAATACTAAACCAGAAACCCTGCTATGACAATTTCTGTTCCATAGATTCACTACGCTACCTCATTAAATTACATAAACCACCTACAAAATAGCATTTCCCAAAGGACAAACACTCTTCCAGAAAAGTTTCAACCTGTTCCTGTCAAGTATCAGTCGGTCCAGAGAAACCAGCTGCTTTCTCTTGTTTTGTTGATTTTTTAACTGACACTGGAAGTCTGTGCTAATACTTGGGGAGGCCAAGGGAGCATTCACGCAGCGCTGTTCCTGCAGCCAGCCAGATCCAGACGGGCATCAATGCAAACGGCTCTAGTTTTCAGCTTTTACATAATGTCTCTGCTACAGTGTGGAGACCACAAATGCAATCACGCTAATGAGGGCTTGCTCTGTTCAGAGCCCTCACTGCAAACCACATCTTGGCAATGATGCCAGCACATCATGATGGCCTGCCTCTGAGACATCACCCTCTGCAATGCGAGGAAGACCGGAGCTTCATCTGTACTGGCATTTTGCATGGGTCAAATTAAGCACATACATAGTGAAATCAGTGCACCTCCCCTTACAAATGAAATGAAATAGCTTGGATGCAACAGCCCTTTGGAGCTTCATCTCCATCTGTTTTTATGACCTGGATAAAATAGATGCTTTAATAACTGCAACATGTTCAGCTATTTACGTGAGAAATGAATACAGACCTGCATGGATGTTTGGTTGGCTGCTCATTTATTCACCCAAACGAGTAAATAAAATCAAAGCTACCTGCTGCACAGTGAACACTTTCAAACAACAACACATGCCAACATGTTTGGAGACATGAGAACGTTCAGAGTTTTCCTTTGGAAATTTGCTTCCTATAACGAAGGCAAATAGGTGTGTGTGTTTCTGTTTGAACCACAATGTTTTCCCCATTTATAGTATTGGGGAAAGTTGTTTTGAGTCTTCCAAAAACAAATCTACTTTTTCTCTGCTGGGTAAATGGTGAAAATATAATTGTTCACACAGCCTTTTCCCTCCTAGACTCATAAACCACAAAGTATGGAAGACGGGCACTGCCAGGGTGGGTTAATGACCCCTCCGGGAGGGCTGGGAGCCGCTCACCCAGCAGAGCCGGTGGCTGCGTGGATGGACATTTACAGCACACGGCTGTGCCTGGCACCCAGGTCCCACCAAGGGGTGTTCGTGTCACCAGCCAGCGTGTCCTCCTGAGCCTCGTTGTGCCACGCAGCAAAAAAAAATAATCCTGATTCTGTTGCTGAAGGTCTCAGAAATAAAATAAATCAGCTTGTGTCTTCAAAGCACCAACTACTGCTGAGGCCAAGTGAAATCTCTAAATGCACGGAGGGAAGCAGGAGTGATAGTGACTGTGGGGCTTGCAGCGGATGAACCTCTTCCAAACTCCCTTGTTTTCTGAATGCCCCAGCCTCCAGTCTGCATCTTACTGCACCATCTTGCTCCCCTCACCCCTTCCAGAAGCTATGATGGGTTTTGTGCTTTCTCTCGAGCAGTAAGAAAGCCTGGGGCAACTCACGAATCCATCTCTACTGTGGAGATTTTGAATAGGAAGAGAAGAAGAAGAAGAAGTGACTGGTTTCTTTTAAAATTGTACAGGTGGGAGCCTCCTCTCAGCATCATCCCAGCTCTCCTCCTAAAGCTGCTTTGATATTCAACAAACACTCGCTTTTTAAACGATACTGTCCTAAACCCTTATTATAATGCCCAGAACCTCTTGCAGGCTTTCTGAAACTCATTATTATAATTACAATCAAGAATCATAAGAGTTTCTGCTTTGTGCCAGAAATACATATACCCTGAATTGTTTGTAGAGGAGCCACAAAGACCGAGGGAGAGATGCCGCTTCAGTGCTGCTCAATTCAGGAGCAGTAACACCCACCCCATTTAATTTTTCCTCTTTCGTTTTCCAGTTTAACTTGTAGCGGCTGAAATCCGGGCTAATATTTGCTTTGTCCTCTGTGTTCTCCTTTGGCCGCAATCCAGGGAACCTGGAGCTGTGCCCTGCTTTACTGCACCCCCTCCCCAGCTCCAGCAGCCCCTGCCCCCGGGTGAGGAGGCAGGTCTGCTGGCAAGATGCAGCGCTCAGGACCCGTCAATCACAGCAGAGGTAAGGAGCACCCCGCTTTGGAAACTGCTGCAACAGGACTTAGCAGATGCAAAACAAACTTGCTGGGCAAGCGAACACAGCACTGAGCTTGGTTTTATTAAAGCTTCGTCTCATGGGTCATAAAAAACCTTAGAGAGGGCTGTGGGGTTTTTGGTAGTGTTATCCCAATATACTAGTGACACAGCACATAGAGAGGGAATCGTGATTCAGCTTTTGCCAGCACAAGCCCTGGAGCTAGCTCTCCCTCTTTTACAAATAGTGTCTGATGTCGATCTCATTTATCACTGGCTTCCACGGAGATGTCGCTGACTGGTGCTGAGAAAAGTGAGATGGATCAGGCCCTTTCTTCTGAATAAATATCAGATCTGATTCACCACTCAATTGCTTCTGTTTTATCTCTGTAGAACGTCATTGATTATAGAAGGATTTGCAAGTTTAAAACTAGACTAATTCAGTGATTAATCCCAACCAAAGCCTTCCGTAAATAGAGAGCAATACTCCAGCAGCGTTCGATATCCGACACATCAACGGAGTGCTCTGCAATATGATTCCATGGCATTTAGACTTTCCTTCCCTTTATTCAGGGCAGTGCCGCGATACATTTAGTTTATCTAACCCAGACTTTGCTCCTCTCTCTCTTCTCCCTGCAAAATGTCAGAGACGTTCTCAGTGAAACAAAGGCAAAACTCTCCCGAGCAGTGACTGTCCTGTTCAACATAGCAGCCGAACCCTTGGAAAGGCTGACCACACATGTCGAGATGCCCGCTGGGACCAGAGGCTGCCACAGCGTGATGGGGGGAAGGAAGAGGGACTCTCAGCCTCATCGCTAGGTCCGAACATACCTAAAGCCCATTTCAAGCCACGGGCTGAAGGCTCCTACAGCACCTTCCAACAGTGAATTAAGGCTGGCCTGGAGAGTGGAAAAGCTTATTCTAGAACTCGCTGGCTGTAAACATCAAAACACTTTGCTCAGGCTCAATCTTGCATATAGGGCAGTCCGACACAGTATATCCAGAAACACTGGATGAGGAGAAGCAGTTGGAGCAAACAAATACCTCGATTTTAAAGGTATCAAGCATTTCTGCAGCTACTTCTGATCCCACTGATCTTTGGATACCACAAGAAAAACTCAGACCACTCTCTCACATGCTATATAATCTGGATATAAATAGGAGTTCCAGGTGATGGAAATATTTGGGGATTTCAATGTTTGGTCTTGATCTGAAGAAAACTGAAATAAACATGTTGGGGAAATTTCTCACCAGTGGCAACCTCCTCCCACACTGGTGACATAACTGCTCAGCTTCACTGAGTAGCTGCCAGGTGGTCTGTGGCTGTAGGGCACCCCATTTCCCTCTGTAGGGTTCTTCCCTTGAGTCATGGTGCCTAAGGGGGCAGACCCAAGACTTTCAGGATCCAAATCTTGTTTCTGTTTCCCACCCATTTTTACAGCCAAGAATCCTGTACCTTTGCTCGCCCCTGGAGATCCTGGGGTCCACTCAAAGCAACAGACTCTGACACTGGGTAAATGGCCCCAGGACCCAAATCCAGTTTCAGAGGCAGACAAATGACGGTAAGAGCAGTCCATCTATTCGCCAACCCACCAGACCTGCGTGGATTGCTACAGTTGACAGCTTTGGTTGACAGCTACAGACAAACATGGAGCTGAGGCATGTGGAGATCTTCTAGCTGTTGTCACTCCTTAGCTTGCAAGTTCCCTTGAGAAAGGACAACCAGCAAGGCAGGTATTTCTGTAGTGTTTTTACAGTGCCTCCATCCACTTCCTCCAAATCTGAACAGCTACAGAAGAACCAACTTCTGAGTACCAGCCATCAGCCAAGGCCAGGATGGGAGACAGGACAGAAGTGATCCCTCTTTCTCTTACATAAGCTTTACCTCCTCGTGATTCCATTTTTTGCCTTCTAGCAGGACTCCTGTCAGCTGCCTCCAGAAGATGTGCCTGCTTATTTCCTTGTTTTTCCACTCCAGATATGTGTTCCTTCTCAGGTATCGGGACAGCCCCAGCCTCTGCCTCAGCAAGGCTTTATTCACTTCTTCTAGTACAATCATGATGACTCCAGCCTTTCCTTCAACAAGCTGCCAGGACTGGGCAATGTCAAACTCAAAGCTACACCACTTGCTCTCCAGAAAGTCAGTAGAGATGACCGCGATGACATTTCTGCTACTCAGAAAACCTTCTTGGATTATATTGGTGACAATGGGTACCCCTGGTAGGAAATCCCTGTAGTAAAGACAAAGCTGGAAGGGAGGTGTTCCTCCTTCTAAGGGTTCCACCAGCTCTTTCATCACCCATTCTTGGTCTTTGCTGGAGTGGATAACAAATGCATCATAGGTGTCACCCCTTTCTGCAGAGTGTTTACACCCACTGAGCAGCACCAATGAGTAGTATAGCTGGAAGTAGTACTTGTAAATCAGGAAAAGGAACACCACTGCAGCAAGCAACATGATCACTGAGAATGCCACTGTGCTTGCATTGAGTTGGCAGGAGGACAGATCAAAACTTGACAGGCTTACGTTCTTCACGTAGGCAGGCGTGTGGCATATCATCAGCTCCTTGTTCTGCAGTAGCTCCTGCTTTTCCTTGACCCATTTTAGAAAGTTCAGGTATACACAAGAGCATTCAAACAGGTTTTGAGAGATGTCTAACAGGACCAGACTATCAGGCAGGATTTCCAGGGCTGAGTCCAACAGAACACTCAGCTGGTTGTTGCTGAAATCTAGGGCTGTGAGGGCTTGGAGAGGCTTGTAGACTACTGGATCAAAGCTCAGTAGCTTATTGTTGCTGATGTTTAGCTCTTTTAGTTCAGAGAGGGCATCAAATGTACTTCGATCCACCTGTACTAATTTGCAACTTGAAATATCCAAGGTGTGGAGGTGACTTAGGTTTTTGAAGTTGTTGGCCAGTTTATTGTTCTCAAAGGAGTTGCCTGCCATCTTGAGCACTTGCAAAGAGTTCAAGCCACAAAATGTACATTGGGATTTAACATGAGTTCTGGTATGGGAAATATCGAGGTAAATGAGTTTCTGAAGGGATAGAAAGACGGGGTAGGAGCCAGGAGCAAATAACTTTGTGTGCTGAAGGTCCAAATATAACAAATTCTTCACGTTAGTGAAATCTCCAGTCACACTGATGTCAGAATTGAAGCTTAGGTTCAAGTGTTTCAAATTTGGACACCTGTGAAACTGAGGGGAACAGCAGCGAGTGAAAGAGAGGTGATTCTCACTCAAATCTATGACCTCCAGGTTACTTAAACTGTCGAATTTCTGCCGGAAGCTATTGAGGTGTTTGCTCTTGGTAATACGAAGCACTCTTAGCTCCTTGAAAAGAGACAGCTTCACAGCAGGCACTTCCTTAAACTTGCATTTCTTGCATTCCAGCTGTTTCACTTGAGAGAACATAGGAACCTCTGACACCTCTTCAAGTTGGAGGTCCACCAAGCGAATACTGGAGACATTGCCTATGCAGTTAAAAAGAGTGTCTGTGTTATTCTCAAATTCCCTGAAACAGATTAAGACAAACTCTTGCATTCGTACCTGACACAGTCCACTCAAGAGTCCACTCTGAAAGTTTACCAATTTCTGACTGTCGCTAAATTCTCCAACTATTAGTCTGTTGACCTGTAAACCAGTCAGGCCTTGAAGAGAAGTGTGCATCACATTGAAGTTCTGAAAAGAGGACCTTAGAACCAGCTCACTAAGGTGAAGCTTTGCAAAGGACCCTGGCTCTATGTATTTTATATCATTCAAGGAAAGCACCAGTGTGAGGTTGAGCCTGCTCGCTTCCCTTAGGGCATCAAGGTCTCCTTTGGAGATATATGTGATCTTATTGGAGAGAAAGCTCAGGTGCCTGAGGCTGGTCAGGTTGGTGAAATACTTGGGAAGCTTCAATGAAGCAATGTTGTTGTGGCCCAAATTCAGCTCCTGCAGGTTATGCAAGTGTCCAATGGGTAAGTCAGTCAGAGAGGCTATGTTGGTTTCCACCAATACTAGCTTTTTCAGAGATGTTAAGCCATAGAAGGCTGCTGTCCCCAGGTACTGGAGGGAATTGGCAGTTAAAATTAAGGTGGAAAGTTTATGAAGATTCTTAAAAGAGTTATCTTCTATTGTTTGGAGGTGGCACCTGTTGGGCAGGAAAAGAGAGTAAATGTGCATGAAACACTGTCCCTTTCATTACATGTTCACTAACGCTACTGCACTAAGTGCTGGTGCAACATTCTCAGGCTCAACCTCACGCTGGAAGTTGGTTTGGCTTTACTGTGCAGGGCAGAGCCAGCACTCCTGAAAGTGCAAAGGGAACCCTTCCTCAGCAGGAGACCTTCTTTTACCTCCTCCTTCCTCTCTAAATCTGAAGTTCAATTGCGAAACAAGAGACCCTGAGCCACAGCGAAGGTCAAAAAATTCATGCAGGCAGCAAGAAAGAAGCATTTTAGCTTTCTGCTTAGGCCAAAGTAACATTGTAAGGACCGTAATTGATGGCAGAGCCAACCAGATACAGCACTCCCTTACACTTTGCACCCTCACAGCCTTCAGACTGTCGCTTCAGCCCCATCCGGGCAGTCCCACTGGCACCAGCATGGGCAAAGCTCACAACTCTGTCACCAGTTTTGCTGATGATATCTGAGAGGGAACAGACCCCAGGCCATGATGGCTCTGAATGAGAAAAGGGAGAGGGAAAAAGAGGGTGGCTACCTAAAGGTGGTTTCACATGGGAAGATCCAAAATTTGAGACCCAAATTCATTCCACAATGAATTCAAGCAAAATTAGCTTTATAATCCAGCCAGTGCCTTATAGCAAACCTGCTCTGCCACTCAGCCACTTTGGAGCTGTAACTGTGATGGGACTGAGTGACATTTTCCAGTGAAACAATTTACCCAGAGAAACTGTTGTCTCAAGTCAATGGAAATTATATATCAATTCAAATTTGCTAATAAGCCTCCCCCATCTCCTCCCCCAGATATGTGAGGAGAAGGGAAAAGAGAATATGTTGATATTTTAAAACAGCCTTCTAGAAAATGAATGTACCTTCATTTTATTTTTTTTTACACTGTGATTAGAAAAACAGCTCACCCAAGATGTTCCATTTCAGAGTTTTTGTAACAATGAAAAGTCTGACATTTTTCTTGTTCAGAGAGAAGTAAAACATCTTCCTCCTCCTTCTCACATCCCAACCTACAAGATCAGACTGACAGCCTCAGCTCTGCACAGAGGGTGTGCACTGTGTAACTGGACTAAAAGCTGCACATCACTTGACCATGGAGATGTGCAGAGAGACAGACACAAGGATAAAATCACAAGCAAAAAAAAAAAAAAAAAAAACAGCCAAGACCAACAGACCCCAAAATAAGCAACCACGGTGGCCCAGCTGGTGAAGCAAGATTAACCAGTATCCACATAAAAGAACTCATTACCTTGTAAGATCCAGAAGCTGCAGTTCAGGGACTGATGAAAAATAATCTGACCCCAGTGATTTCAGATTGCTGAAACTGAAAGTTCTGGG
>NW_009190887.1:48651-71403 GCF_000690835.1 Fulmarus glacialis | reverse complement strand
GGTGGTATTTGGGACTGCAGCAGGAACTCCAGAGACATTCAGTCCCATGCATCTGAAAGCTTTGTTAGGGATGACCTGTAACAGTGGCAGATCCAATCACGGTCAACATCTGCTCTTCATGAAGTGCCAGAAAATTACACTGTCAGGAAAGCAGGAGCAGAATGACTAACCTTGTAGTTAATTTCTAAATGAGGTGCCCTGAGTTTTAGGGAATAACCTTATATATCCTAAGCATCTTTCCCACTTCTAATAGAACCAGTCCTACTCCCCAGGAAGAGCTACATTTCTTGCTGATTGAAGCAGGTGCAAAACTACAGGACAGTGTTCCTTGAGGCTATGGATGAACCAGCAGCAACCTTTGAGAGAGCCAGCAAAACAAACACACAGGGATGCGTTGTGGGTCCAGAATCGGCTCTCAGCTTTGTTACACTGCAGATAAGCAGGCAGTTCTAACCACAGTTATTCTGTAAGTAATGACTGTCAGCAAAAGTTTGCAAAAGGCAGTTGATCAGTGCCGGGTACTGGTGAAATCACTCTACAGTACAAATCAGGTGAAAATACTGTATTTTGCAGAAAATATAGACAAGGCTTGGATCTCTTCCTGAAGGGAAACATAATCTATTAGATTAACTGTACTGCAATAACCTCAGAGGTACAGAAAGCCAACAAGAAGAAATGGTTCATGCTGCTGGTTCTGGTTCTCAGATGTTTTTGAGACCAGCATTTACTTCAAATACTTCAATTGCCTTGGTAACAACCTTGGAAAAAAGATGGGCTTTCATAAGACAACTAACACACAACAGACTTGATAGACTTGATGCACAAATCTCCCAAGCAGAGGGAAAAGTTACACCAGAGAAACAGAAAGATTTTGTGCTCGTTTAGAGATCACGTACCTCCAAACAGGGATTGAGGGCGCAGCCTGCCAGCTGTGATGGGACAAGTGCCAGCTGCAGAAGCACCACGAGTGTCCACGGAGGAAGAGCTCCTCTCCTGGGCATCTTCAGGAGGCCAGGAGTGCAGGAGAAAGCAGCATGGGTATCACTCAAGGACCTGGAGCGAGAAACTTCCTGAAATGCCAAGTGTTGTGTTTCACCGCTCCTGCTTCTCACTGCTCATCACTGAGAGTTGCAGAAAACAAGGAGGGAAGTGAAACTGGTAGCTGCCTGGTTTCTAGACATGCTCCGAGTGAATTGCTTTTCTTGTAATTGTTTTTAAAAAAAGTCTTTAAAAAAACAAGAAAAAAGGAAGTAATGAAAGGTATAGTTTGGACTAGAAAATGAAGAGGAATATGGGTTGTATCAGTGCGTCACTTGATTGCCTCAGATTAGCTCAGGTCAAACTGGCAAAAAAAGGAAAACCTTTGTGGAATTCTAAGTCCAATTTCTGGAAAGTCATGCTTCACATCCCATAATTCAAATGCACTGGATATAGTGAATGACTCTCTGCCTTTGTACCTCTGCCACGCTCCCAGCTACACCACACTGGCAAGTAGTGGAGAAGTGCTCAGCTGTGGCAGATGTTTTCCTGAGCCAGGTAACAAGAGGTTTATCTACGGCCGAGCTCTCATGAACATGCATCTAGGTTTTATCCATCTGGCTGGACCACAATATTGCAATTATCGCAGGAACAAATTGCACACGGCCAGGCACAAGGAGTAAATACAGGAGATTCATAGAGTGGTCAGAGCCCAGGACCTTACACCCCTCCGCACCCTTCTCTTGGGTGGGTGGGTTGCTGGGGGAGCAAGCCAGGAGAGGCACAAACACCCCAGCTGGGCTTAGAGCTGCTATCTGCCCTGGTCATGCCTGAATCTGTGTTTGATGCCTTGCTGCAAAAGTGAGTACAACTCAATACCATCCTTAATTTACAGTGCAGACACAACTATTGTTTCTGGAAGAGGCTTTGTAAAACCTCACAGTTGGCAATATTAATTTAAATCAGCTGTGAGCCTTCTAATAAAGCTCCCTGCCTTCATTTACTCTGATAAATGGTAGTGCATTCATGTATCTACTCCTGTCTTTCTGTAGATGATAACTAGGAAGTGTTACAGGGGATCCAGCCATAGGGTTTCTGGCTATTATTAACACCACATAGACAGAGAAGATGCAAAAATGCGAGACGAGGATGGGCTACTAGTCTAGAAGTAGATGGAATAGGGAATGACTACTCATGAAAATCTGTGAAAATTGATATTAAATAAAAGCTGCAATATCAGGCCAGTGAGCAATCCACTTATAAAGAAAAGTTTAAAATATGGTGGGGGGGATTGGACTTCTTTGGCAGGTCAGTAGAGGGCCACTGAAAGATGGGGAAATCCTAAAATAACAGATGATCTCTGCGATGAAAAACACATAGCAGCACAATGGGAGCTAAAACTGACACCCTGATGTGCAGCCAGATAATGCCCATTAAGCCAGCAGACAAAAAGTTTGTTGAAATTGGGCAAGTTCTACAAAATCCCTGTTCTGAAAAGCCTCTCGTGATTGCAGGTATTTCCTTTTACAGATGGAATCAAAAGTGAATGGAAACAATTGCTGACTGCTTCTGTGCCTGGATTAAGGAAATTGGCAGAGCATCATGTGTCTGCAGAGAGGACAAATGAGTGCATCTTTTAGTATTCAATATGCAGAATGAAGCAATCCACATTTAATTTTTATCTAAAGCTGAGATGAGCCTGAAGTATGCTCCAGAAATTACCATTTCAATGGAGACTCACTGAAGATGCTGGAGAGTTCGGGAGCATCACAAAATCCGTCCAACAGCCATGCTTAGGGGTCAAGTGGAAAGTACAGCTTGAAGGACGTTCAAAGAATGTGCTGCTTCTATCACAAGGGACAGTTTTGCAATACACATTGAAATTTGTTCAAGGACAAATCATATAAAAACTGCAAGGGATGGGGCACCAACAGAAAACATGCAAGCTAGCAAATCAAACCCAGCCATCAGTTTAGAAAGTCAATGCTGGTTAACTTCATATTCTTCAGCTTGCATACAACAGTGTGCAATGACTGTAGAAAGCCATAATGCCATAATGCCTATGTAATTGCCTCTTTCAGTTCACAAGAAACAAAAGTATTATTTGGAATCCTTTAAAGTGACAAGAATAACATCTAAAATGAAACTGATTCACTGTGCTGGCAGTTTACTGGTGGGATCATCAAAGATCTCTTAGAAAGGAGGTGTTATAGAAAATCTATGTTTCTAAAAACACACGCCCAAGTAATCTTTGTTCTCCTGAACGTTATTATAATATAAGTAACACAACAGCAGACAGCGTATACTCAACCTCTGTGATCTCAAGTAAGGTATTACACAGCATATGACAGCCACAATGTAGCTGGACTGACAAAACATGTTGTACTTGCTTATATTAAAAGAAAATAATTTGTGAACTCCAGCCAAAAAGAAAAGTTAGCTAAACTCTTGAACAAAACAACTGGTGATAGCCATGAAAACAGATAGGGCTGTCTGTATCTATGGTGATTTCAAGGTCACAGCTAACCCAGTATCACATGTAGATCAACAGATATTACCCAGAAGAGAGGATGTATTTGCCTCAGCAGTCATCCTAAGCAGTTCCCCAAGTCTATCTGCAAATGGAGGCTGAGGAACATGGTAAGAACTATTTCAAGATTAAACAAATCAGGTCTTATTTTAAGTGAAAGGACCATCTGTAACAACTATTTGGATATGGATCAGATGGGAGAGAGCATTCCTGAGATGCTGGCACTTAGACAATGCAGTATTTGTGGCATTAGAGATGGGGAGCGCCACAAGATCTTCCAAAAGTACTTGAGAAGCTCAGGCATGTGGTCAGGCTACACCAGCTGACCCAGTATTGCTCTCAGATGGGTTGCAGCACTGGTCATATGTACCCTCCTAAGTTGCACAGTATCAGCTAATACAACTCAGCTTAGCAGCCACCTGTGGTGAATTAAGCTTAAATCACATCACATTGTAGCTGGGGTCTAGGCTCAGGGTGTGTAGACAGTTACCGAGTCCTCGAGGTTCCGCTGACACATCGCCAGTCCTTATACTCAGCAAGTCAGTCATCTGTCCAAGTTTGAAAGGCTGCCTGGGAGGATAGGAAAAGCAAAAGGAAATGTTTCAAAAATTTGACATTTCCCAGCCATTCTGCTGGGAAAAACACTTTATATAAATCACAAGGAAAAATGGGGAAAAAAAATCTGAAAATGGCTTTAAGAACTTTTTGCTGCAAATTCCACAAATATATTGCTTCCTGGAAGTGGTGAGTCACCGCCTCACACAGCAACCCCTGGCTGACCTGGCAGACACTGGACAGAGACAGCCCTGGTCCACATGCACCCTGCACCAAGGCTGGTGAAGGAGCTGAGAAACTGGTATCTTCAGAACAGGTCCTTACTAGAGTGCCTTGATGCCTATAACTCTCACTTGTGATGCTTCCCCATATGAAGTGGGTGTAATAATCTCACACTTGATGGAAGATCAGCCTGGAAGACCTATTGCCTTTGCTTTCGGATCTCGTACCTTTGAAGAAGAGAACATGTTCAGATTGAGAGAGAAACGCTGCATTTAGTTTGGGGTGTTAGACAGCTTCACTGCTGTCTGTCTGAGCAATGATTGACTCTAGTTATAAATCATTTAACTGCTAGTTTCAAAGCAAGGAGCATCAGTAATGCAGATTGCTTGTCATGCCAGTGACTGTAAGTGACAGGTAAGGACATGGAGGTGGAATCAGAGATAGTCTTTACATGCTATATAGCACAGACCAAGCCCCAGCCCATTGCAAATGGTGCCACCTAAACCAAGCAGAATCCAGCATAGCTAAGATGTTTCCCATTGCAGAAAAGGACAGATACTGGTGTACACAGGGGAAAGGAAAAAAAAAACAAACCCCGAAAGCTATTGTCCAAGTTAGTTTGATGAAAAGCAGCCAAGCTTTGTAGGTAATGTGTGTCATCAGATGGACTATTCCCCAAAGCCAAGGTCATATGAATACCCCAGAACTATTCAAAAGCTATTTGGGAAGAACTGTGTCAAGTAACCAGGGACAAATACACAGCTAGAAGAAGTGATTAATCAGTGTCAAGATAGTCACTATCTGTGGCAGCTACTCCATATGGACTATGTCAGGTCAGTTAGGAGCCCTACATTTTACTGAAGTCCATGTTTAATCTAAATGGTTGGAAGGATTTCACACAGATGGTGGAGGCATCCAGACTCGCTTGCCAAGCATTCGTGGACAGGCAGTGAGTGACGGTGGAGCTCCTTGACCCCTGGAGAGAGGCAGGCTGGCACCAAACAGCCCAGCAGCTCCCTGCCCTTCTGCCTCGGATGAACCACGGTCACCCCTTGGCTGGCCACAGAGCCGGGGATTCACTGTCGCCATTGATATGAGGATCTTCGCAGCGCCTCGGTATGAAATGCGCTGTGCTTAGAAGGAGTATAATTGCCTTTCCGCAGCCCTGAGAAGGGTAGATTTACCACCTCAGACCGATGCTAGCTTTTGCTATTGAAGCAACAATGGGACTCATTTTCTTTTTCTTTCCCCCTCCATTACATCTGTATTATGGTATCTCGTAGCCTAATTTACATATGTTTTGTATTACTGTGGCTTTGCCTTATCCTACTTATTCCACCTCCTTTCCCCCAGTTCTCTTGATAATAATGAGTCTGCTGTAGGGCAAGGATTTATTCAGACTATCAAACATGAAAGGTGTGTAGGGCATGGAGGACTGCAGATCTCACACTTTTTAAACTGGACACAAGAAAGGTTGATTTGCGGATTCAGTGCCACCACCAAAGCATGTTTAAATACTAAGCCTCTACCACATTGCTCCGACACTCTGGGCAAGTTTGAAACAAGAGGCAGCTCTAATGAATCGTGGTTACCTGGTGAGATTACAGAACCCTGTTTTAAGGGAAAACCAGCCAGCTCTTAAACATAAGAGCAAAAAGCTGTGTAGCAGACCTGCTTGCTGCAAGTACTGAGAGCACTGCCACAGGCAGTGACCAATGCTAAGACTCTCAAGCCT
This sequence comes from Fulmarus glacialis, assembly GCF_000690835.1. Lineage (NCBI taxonomy): Eukaryota > Metazoa > Chordata > Aves > Procellariiformes > Procellariidae > Fulmarus > Fulmarus glacialis. Next base: position 65,383 of record NW_009190887.1, on the reverse strand, counting down.
CATGTTTATGGTTTCACTACCATGACTTGACACTACATGACAGGAAAATGTTGCAACAACTGCGGCAGAAAGTGCAGACACAGCTCCTGCAAGCTGTGGCAAAGTTCTTGTATGCACATTACCTAGAGGGAAAATGTAAACCATCTCCTGGGGTTAGTTCATAGCATGCTTTATACATCAGCTTTTAGACATTAAGATTTTTATGCCATTTTACTCTAGCAGAAGAACATAGAATATTAATTGTCCACATAGTTGAGAGCCCATTTCCATTACTTACAAAGCAATAAATTCCAAAAGAGTGGTCGAGCCAGATCCAAATGCGTATTTGCATGCAATTGAAAACTGTATTTTTGGAATCTGCAGAACCTGTGTGGCTATTATGTGTTATTTAGAGAGTAAAGTCTTATTTGTGTACAGAGTAAAACCGGTGTAAAGCTGGTAAAATTTATTAAAACACCCTTTTTCTCCCAAGCTCAGTTCAGTTCTGTTTGCATGCGCAAGATTAGGTCATCCCCTTTCAGCCTTCAAGCGACCTTGCTCAGACTGAGCTGGACCAGGGCCTCCAGTTCTTCCACCAATCTCCCAGGGCAGGGCAGCTTTGGGGGAGTTCTGTCAGCATTTCTTTGGCCGTGAATTGCATTGCACCACCAGGACAAAACCAGCTCTAATGGAGGAGGAACCAGGCTGGCCAAAAGGGGATAGCAGTGGGAGCAACATGAGGGGCATTAACACTCTGCAGATGATGAGAGACAGGGCGTTATGGAAAGCTTTCAAGAGATGGGGCTGAGACGGTAGAAGAGAAGTTACCCAGGAAAAGGAGTGACATGAATAGCACAGGAAGTGCCCTGAAAGCCTGACCACAGCGAAGGGGAGGGAGGAAGGAAATGGGAGGGAAGGCAGTTGTTTCCCCTCCCATGGAAATAGTCAGCAGTTATATGGGTACTGTACTAATGCTCCCACACTCCAAATGCTGTAAGACACATGCAGCCTGATGTATGCTAAGCCAACCCCACTCTGAGAGTTTGCCCTCTAATAGCTATGCAGGAGGAGCCTTCTTCCCAATGAGCACCCGGCTGAAGAAGCTGCAGCAAAGTGGTCATACCAACATAGCCATCAGCTTGTAGGTTCATCACTGTAGGTTCTTTCTGCTGGTAGAGGCAGCATTTTGGTGAGGCAGCAACTGAGGTGAACCCATGATGAAAGGCCAGGAAGAAAGTAGCAACGAGAGAAGTAAAGAAGGGAAAATATGACATAGCTGTATCCTGGAAGGAAGCAGTAGAGGATGAGAAGATGTGGTCCCAGAGGTGGAATGTGGACATGAGCCAGCCACAGATAAGTGGGGGTTTAAGGGTTCTTAAGTGGGGATTCTTAAATGTGGAAGATCTCCAGCACACAAAGTAGACTTGGCAGGGTGGCTCCATGCTAAGAACAAGCTGGAAGAGACATGGAAACCTCCGGACAGCATGCTGAGAGGAAAAAAAAAAAAAAAAGAGGGAGTTACATGGGATCATAAAGTCATGAGAAGATCTCAGAAGAGATACTAAGGTAATTCTCACCTGTCCTGAACAGAAATCCCCCTCCTACAAGACAGTGCCAACTCCTTGAAACCAGAAGTGCATTTATTCTCAAACAGAACAATAAAAGAAACAACGTTTCTTGTTTCCTGAAGATATTAATGTTTCCCAACAATTAGCAAGACACTGAAATCTCTGAGTGTTCAACCTGGCCCTTTTCCAAAGTGATGGGTATGACTCTCTCTCACTCCAATTTGCTTAGGAAGGAGTTTAAAATCCCATGGCAGGTATCGCACCCTCACCCCCTCCCTTTCTCAGGGGCTGAGGACCAGCATAGCACCTCAGTTTAGTGCTTTTCACAAATAACTGATTAGCACAGGATGGCTGTTTACAAAACAGGAGGGGATTACCCAAGTCAGAAGGGTTGTGCAACATTCCACCCTCCACCACAGCAGTCAGCGATGGAAACCAGAGGCCAACGGAGGAAAGGACAAGTGCTCTGAATCTCAGGGATTCATCTTCCACTCCGCATATGACAGGACATGCTGTGACCAGCTCAGAACAACATGGAATACGGGCAAAGCCCAGCTGGGATCATCAGTGGTGTCCGGAGGGGACAGCAGGCAGCACAGCCCTCTCTCAGCAGTTCTGGGCCTGGAAGGAAGGGCTGGCTATGTCAGCAATCACCTCCTACTCAATCATTTTCAGCAGCCAGTTCCTCTCAGAGGTGATATTGTGCTGAAAAAGCTGAAGGGACAAGAGAGGCAAAGTTACAGATTATTCCTTACAGTGCCCCTCATCCTGCCCAAAATGCACCAGATCCTGTCCAATCCAACTTTGCCTGCAGCCCCTTGCAGGACTTCCACTGCACAGGACCCTCATCACCAAACTAGGGCAGATGAAAGGCACCCTGAAGGTGCCAGCACCTGTGCCCAAGCTGCTCTCTGAGAACAAAGCATGTCCCAACACATTCCCCCGGCATGTGCTAGCAGGAATTTCCATGGGTAACACCAGCAATAGCTACCAGACCTCTTGGCTGCTTGACTCCCAGCTTCGTCCAGTAGGTTCCCCTATGGAGAACACCTTAGTTTGAAGGGGAGGCATTTTCTACCTCTTTTTTCTGTGAGCGACCCATATTGAAATAATGTATTGGCGTAGTATTGTCATGGTTGCCAGACTAACCAAAGTCTGCAATATAGACTTCTTGGCACATATGGAGGGCTAAGTTCAAAGCAATGATTCCCGTGGTGGCATACCTCTGGGAAGGGAAAAGAGAGAACATCTGTTTAGGATTTCAAACTCATACTTTCACAATACTGACACCAGCAACACCTTTGCTGCTGGGACCAGTAGCTTCTTCCACACTCAATATAGCAAAAAAAAAAGCAAATGAAAGAGAACAGGTGCATGGACAGCACTCCCAAAACTCAAACAAGGAGTATCTTATGAAAAAGTGCTGCAGAAGATGAGGGCTCTGGGTTGGTAAAACATAGAGCTCCATGGAAATCAAAAAGCTTCAAATGGAAGAAATCAGCACACTTTTTAACAAATCCACATCCATGACAGAGCCTATACAAGGTCTCTGCATCTCTGTCTTTTCCACATGCCTCCTTCTGCGTATTCCCTGCTGGCAGCCTTTGTGTGATACCTCACTTTTAATCCATGCATTAAACTCCTGTCCCTGGCCTGCGTGCTACAAAACTGCCTTCTGCTCACGTAAAGCTAACATGGCCACGTACAAAACCAAACGCTGCCTTAAAAGCCTTGTGACTGAGCAGCACAGCCACCATGCTCGCGAGCAGCTAATCACGCTCTATGGTCCCCCAAGCCTAACTGAGCACTTCACACTCCTCGCCTGGATTGTCCCACTTTGCACTTTCCAAACATTTTAGCAGCGAAATGTACTTTTTTTACAGCATTGCTTCAGCAGTTAAGGACTTGGCATCTAATCTCAGCCCTAGCCAAGAGTCAGTGCATGACCTTGGACAAGGTTATTTTACCACACCAGGCTTTCAAGCTTCTCCTGCATTTGTTGCAGATTATAAACATCCTGGTAGTGCCTGGCAGGCTTAAAGTTAATTAAAGATTGCACAGCACCATCAGAAAGATCGTGAGGACCAAAGACAAAGTATCATTAGATTCATTAATGAAATAATCCTCCATCGTACAATGAAGGGGAAATCTGCGCTCCAGAAGCAGTGGGCATAACAGCAAGCCTCAGGCCAGAGATCTGTGAGAATGGAATGTTTCAAGGAATGCCAACCAAAATTCCTCCCATTTTACGCTAGCTAATTATCAGTAATGGTCTTCAGACAGGGAAAGCACAGGAACACATATGAAAGGGCTTATACAGCACAGCTGCTCGTCACTAGAGAACCAGGTTTTCTGAGGTCTAGAACTATGGACAGGAATATAACTCTATAAAGGGACTTGAATGCAAAATGGCAAGGGGTGAGGGGGCAGACTGGAATGAGAATAACACTGCAGTGCTGTGACAGGTGGGGAAAAGTCTTCCGTTTCTGGGTAGGAGCAGGGCTCCAAACTTGAAGCACCATGCTATAGGAAAAGACTGCATTTACTAGGGGAAGGGACTAGCTAATCTAATGAAAAGGTTTTCCTTCCCCTTGCGTGGCTCTGAAGCAGTAAGGTTTAAGGGAAGACACAGAACACTGATGCTCATCTGTCTGCTCTCCAGTACGGTATCATACCCTACTTGACGCGATCAGCTGCAGGAGTTTGTACGTCGCTTCATAGGTGTCATACGGGTTGAGAATACGTAGCTGAGAGACATTCCCGGTCCACTCCTGCGGGGGTTACCGCCTAAACCCCACCTTTGTCTGTAGGAGAAAGGCAGAGAGATACTTAAGGCATGCCCATGCACACCAGACAGCGCTGGGATAGGGATCCTTGAGTTAGCTGTGGTCTATTGATCTGGCCAGGTGCTCAGAAGGACTCAGGAGAGTTCGGAGGAACAAAGGATCTCCTGGTCTTTTCCACTCATTCCCATACACCTGTCTCCGTTGTGGCCGAGACTGGGGTCTTTCTAATTAGTGAAAAATAAGGTCTCAGGTGCATTATGCAGCTCATTAAATACTTGAAAGATACATGATTATCAGAGCTATTGAATATGTCACTACAAATAACCTGGTTTCAACCTTCTCTCATTAAAGACATCTCACCTTATTCCTTGTTTTCAGCAATATTTCCCTAAGCCAGAAGAAAACGAGGGGCTTGAATGGGACAAACACCATCAGTGTATCGTTGTTGTTTTCCAGAGGGTTGGGCAGAGCTGATTCAGGGAAGAAGAGACGGATACTGGTTCTCTCACCCACATCTTTCTTGTGGTCTTTTACTGGAGCACTGTTTAATCTGAGAATCAAAGCCAGAATTTGTCCAGTTTCAGTGTTACTTGTTCCCAACCACAGAGGCAGCTGTGTGCTGTCAGATACATGACCAGCCGCGTGAACTCACCTGAGGGCACCGACACGCGTTATGGCCCAACGCAGCAGCCTGGTTCCATGGTATGGGAACCACGGTATGGGGCACTTCACGCGGACACACCAATAGTTCCTCCCTTGTAATAAAAAGGCATACAGCAGTGGCAGACAACTACTATTTTTCAGATAGGCAAGTGAGGCACAGAGAAATTAAATAACTTTCTCAAGTCAGAGTAAAAATGCATGTAGTCCCGTAACACTGGGATTGCCTGCCACTCCACCGAGCTGGAGATGGCTATCCAGCTCCCAGGTACGACATCTGTAAATGAATGGTACAAACTCTGGCTTGCGCAGTGCCTCTGCTTGGCCATGGACTGCAAGAAAGTTATTTGATTACCTGAGCTGATGGATCCTAGATGTTATGTTTGCCAGGCAAGAAAGTCAGATGCACATTATCACTCCTCAGCCTCTGCTTAATTGTTAAGGCTTTATTAAGGATTCAGTACCTTATGATAACGTGGTGAGAGTCAATCATTTTCCCAAAGTGTTGGCCATGGATGGAGTAGCCATTGCCAGCCACAATGCACCTTTGGCACCATAAGCTGGCAAAAGAATAGATTACAAGAGATGAAGGCCTTCTGTGACAAGTGTCTCCACCAGGTTAGATCAGCATCCCTTGAGGGCCTTTTTGATGTTCCCAGGTAACTCCTGGGGTGGCATCAGAGGAGTGAAGCCCTGACTAGTAGGACTCTGGCTGTATCCTAGCCAGATGGGTCTTATCTCGGTGACCATAAGGCAATGCAGTGCCATCAACACACCGGGAAAATTGCAAGGGATCTCTAGTTAGCCAGAGGACACAAGACACTAAAGAAATAGAGAGAAAGTCAAGTGTGGATACCCAGCAGACCAGTAACTAGGAGAGTGAACCTCTGCTTGAGGTTCAGTGTATTGTGGAGAGGAAAAATGAGAGGTCACAGAATAATTCCTCTAATGAATTAGAGGAAAGAAGGGCCCAAATGAAAGTGTTTGCCAATGGCTGCCACAGTCTACTTCGCTTTCTCCTCTCCCTGAATGTGGGCAGGCAGAACTGAGGGAGGCACCCAACTTTCCAAGCCCTGGACTTTCATACCTGGGATGGAGTCAGGGCAAGAGAAAATAGATGGGTCTGGGCAATACTGAGAACAGAGATCAGGGTATGAAAAAAGTTAAAGGGAGGGAGCTGTGATCTAGCGGCTTAAGTTCATCAATACGAGAGCTGCTTGAAAGAGCATGTTTAAAAGGGAGAGAAAGAGAAACCTACTGAGAGAGGAGATGAACAGTGACAGGAGAGAGAGGCAGAGAGGGCTGTGAAGTCGAGCACTAAAAGAGAGAACTTGGAGAAGCTGCAGAAACCAGGGCTCTCAATCCAACTGTCACTTCCCTTGCACGCCTGCTCCCCCAACACCCATTTCCAGCCCAGCCTTCGTACCGGGCAAAGGATCCAGGCAGCTCCTGCTGTGGAAGAAGGTGCAATGTGGTAAAAGCAGAGAGAACTGGAAGATAAGAAGTTGAAGAGCCATCTTCAGGGAAGAAATGTGGCCTCACCACTGCCAATGGGCCAACTCTCCTTTTTCTTCTGCTCTATAGAGATAGTTTTCATCCTTTCATAAAGTGCCAGGACAATTTACATGGAAGAGCCTGCTCAAACACCATTCTTGTCACATCCATCTGCCCAACCCTGTCCAAACTGAGGCATTTTTCTACATAAAAGGCATGCATTTTATGACCAGCGCTACCAGCAACCGAAGCTGCTCTGTAGTACCTCACACTGAAAAAGGCAAAAGGCACTGACCCACTCAGTATCTTCTCTCCGTTGGCATTTGGTAACTTCCACAACGGCTCCTGCTTCGTCCACAGGAGCATTGCTGTCAGCCTTCCCCTTTCCATCCCACCTGGCACAGCTAGAGCCTGGAGTTAAAGCACTTCCCCTTTCCTCCATCACCATCATCATGAACTATGACCTTTTCTCAAAAGCGTGCCATCCAGTCAGTCCAGATTTCCCCTGTGCACCCTGGTGCCCAGCTGTATTTCCATCTCCTCTGCAGCACTGAAGGCTGCCCCATAAGGGGGAGGCTCTCCAGCTGCACGGTGTCCATCCAAGACATGACAATACTGAGGGAAGAGCATTGCAATATCTGAGCTCTACAACCCAAAAGGCAGTTTACGGAACCACAGAACTTTTTCAAGCTCTCTTCTAAAAGGTCTGTCCATAAGCAAGTATAAGGATTTGCTGGTCAGGATAGGCTTCCAGTGAGATTCAAACCTACCAAGAGAGATTCAGAGAGGCAGCAGTTTAGGGATGAGTGGAGCAGTCACAGCAGTATCAGACACAAGGACTAGGGCAGCTGAAGCAGGCTGCATAATGAAGAGCTTTGGAAAGCTACTGAGCTATCCTGAGGTATTTCCCAGAAATGACCCACATCTTTTAAAAACAGTCCTTAGTGCTGTTTCTAATCCGCCTTCTGAGTAGCAGTGACAGCAAAATCCCTCCAGTTCTGGCCCCCCCAGTTCCTCTCCCTTTTCGATCATTCCTCTTTCTGTACATGTTTGAGGAACGCTTATTCATCCTTTCATTCTTTATCCACAAGAGGAGAGAGGGGCAGAATTCCAGTTACGTTTCCAATTTCATTTATTCATTCACTTCATGACAAAGCTCATGACACCCATGACAAAGCTCATGACACCCATGACAAAGCCTTGCTGCACACTGATCAGTTCAACAGCGCCTCTTTTCCTCTCTGATTGTCCTTCAGAGGACATTTTACGCAGGCATCTGTATTGCATCATTGTGCTGGCCTGTTTGACTCACTTGTAATGGTGTCAAGATGCCATTGTGCAACAGTTAGCTGAACTTATCTCTGTTTCCCTTCCTGTGTATCTGCACATAAACCCCAGGCTGCCAGTCTCCACCCATCAGCAGCCACTGAGACACTGATTCATCTCTCAACAAAATTCCCCAAAACAAATGAGACATGGCTACAAACCTTCCAAGAAAAGATTTTCTCCACACAAAACGTCTCTGGCAAGCACCAAGATGCTTCCTGTGAAAGAAACAAGGTTCATTTCCTACTAGCCCTTCCTAAAGGCTCTCAGACTATGGCCTGAGAACCAGTGATAGTTCAGGAGGTCTCTTAAAGAGGTCTATAAATGTAGAGTTTTGAGCTCCTGACCATGTTGTCCTGTCTCCCAGCTCCTGACCACTTCTGTCCCATGAACAGCACCCCCGCCCCCAGGAGCACATAAAGGGCTCCCTTACACAAAGGAATTTAGGTGGAAACAGATCTCTGGAGAGCTAATGCTAAAGTTAGGTCAAGCTGTTCGGGACCTTGAACAGCTTGAGTTTTATAAAATCATTGGCCTCAGGTAAGCCTCATTCATTTCTCCAGATAGAAAGAGGCAATGAATAGCACTGTGGGATGTCCACAAGACAGTCTGGAAGTGACCATCAGCACCAGGGGATCTCTGCTGCAGTCTAGCTAAGGCACCTCCATGCTCACTGATGCTGTTTCATCCTGCTACTTTTCTGTCTGCCCTGCCCTCAAGTCACTGCCAGGCAGAACACAGTCCTCCAAGTCCCCAAGGATTCACACCTTATTGGGGGGGCTGTTTCTCATTCAGGTTTTATCCTGGGAGGGTGGTTGCCTGTTCTTTCCACAAAAATGAATTCTCTCCCACCACTAGCCCAGACCACAGTAGCACTGAGGTCAGAAAAAGGAAAAAAAAAAGGTAACTTACTCAACGTGACTTTCATGTGAGTTCATCACAGAGTAGTACAGGCTCTGCAGGCACAGACCTGCAGAAGGCAATGGAGAGGTGGCGGAGCAGCCGCACAGCCGCAGCACTACAGCTAGGACCACCTGACTGCACAGCCCACAGGACCTCTCCCCCCTGACAGCATCTCCCGAGCCCCTGCAGCCATCAGACCTGCAGAAAAGCAGACCCTGTTTCAGGGTTTGGAGCCTCCAAGTGGCTGTATTTGAGTTAGCCCCACGCTAGACAAAATTAAATGGGGCCTTCTGGTGATGAAGCCTAGTAAATGCAGCATCCTTTTCCCCAGCAGCTAAGGACACTTGCTTGCAAGCTGAAGCCTCACAGCGCTCCAGAAATTGCTCACATCAATCTGCAAAATGACAGGGCAACAGTGCAGAGAGGGGAAGGGACTGACCATGGCACTCTTTGAGCCAGACAAGCCCTCGGCCCCTCAGCACGCTCCCCATGGGGCTGGCCTGGCCCCAAAGCCTGGCTCCCCTTCCCTGCACCCACAGCCCTCCTGTGGCTGTGCCCACTGCTGGGGTGAGCTGTGGAGCCCCACATCGACAGCGTGGGTTCCCTCGCTCCTTTCTCTCCATAGCTGTCAGCTAGCTGCTCCTCAGGATGTCACAGGGGACAGGGGACCATAAGGACCTTCAAACAGCCCCTGTTGCACAAAGTGATCTGTTATCCCACAAACAGGCAGTAGGATGCAGCTGCCACCCACACCATGGTGCTTGGGTACGCGCTCAGAGGACAAAAGCTTTTGCTGAGGACAGCAAAGGCTTGCAGCAATAAAAAGAAATCTACATGCAGGAGAAATCCTCCAGTCCTGACCAGGGCTGCTTCCCAGGCTGAAATCGAGAGGTTCATGCCAGAGAAAAGATTAGTCAAAAGCAGTTCAGTAACATGGATGATAACTTGTCCGAGTGGCTTTTCACCTTGAGCAAGGCACTGTGCTGATTCAGAGCATGAGCTCAGCTCACCCCTAGTGCCCTGCTCCACATGGGTGAATTTGGGACTGCAGATGCAGAAGGGAAAAAGTCCTCCATCATTTGCACCCATCTAATGAAAATGACAGTGGTCACATCTTGGTCGTTCAGCAGCAGTGATTTTTTCTGTGACAACCAACCAGCCTTTCAATGATGGTATGAAATTAGAACTGGGTTTCTTTTTCTTGGAGGGAGATCACAAGCAGTTACATACGCTCGTACAGCCACTGTATTAGTGGGTCTCTCCTGGACCTCCTACACACACCGCACAGAGGCTTTCATCAGCCGATTACTTCTGGGCTGCTACACACATACACACAACACAGGTAAACACCCACCTCTGGACCTTAATCCTGCAAAGATCGCAGCAGCATTTATCAGAGGGTGACTGCTAGACCTCCCACACACACAGAGCAATTTAATTTGTGTATCACAGAAGAACATTAACCCTGCTCTATCCTCCTACAGCCCTGTGCACACACATCACACAGGATGCAGACCTTGCTCGGGTGTTTGCAAATATTAACACTTTTGAAAGAAGTTATTCCTCCTTTGCCCTTGCTGCAGAAGCAGCGTATTGGGTGGGCATAGGGGAGAATTCACTTTACGATTGTGCCAAACAACAAAAAGATTTTTACACTTTGGGAAAAAAGTCAACTTTTAGATACTTTTCTACTCTCCACACCCCCAAAGACATCCAAGATTATCTGATTTTCTAAAGATACACCCAAAACAGGCACAGTTAAAGCCTCTCTGGACAAGCCCAGCTTTGCTAGTGACAAACGCGAGTGCAAAGCCTGTGCACAGAAGAGCTACATGCAGCGGGGCCATTTTCAGGAGGCGGCTCAGCATTTGGGAAATACAACTGCTGGAACAATCACCATGACTAGGGCCGGTGCTCCCATTGCTGATGCCCATGTGTTGGGAGCACATGGAAGTCACCCCCATCTCAGTCTTTGGGGACACCTAAGGCTGCATGTGTCTGATGTACGGAAACATGTCTCCTCCCTCCCCTCTTCTGTCACTTCCCATATTTGTGGTCTCTCTTCACGGAAGGACTGTGAAGACATCAGGGGCCAGAAGGGTCCCCTCCTTCTGTAGAGCCCCAGCCCAGCAAGGCCCTACGGCAGCGGGACACAGCAGTGAGTGTGGGCTGGGAGAGAGCAGGGCTCAGCATGCATTGAGGTTTTCTTACCTACACAGAGCCAGATCATCAGCTTTTCCCACTGGAAGAAGGCAAAGAAAAGCCTCCCTGCTACAGATCTGGCATGCAGGCTGTCTCCATGCACATCCTGCAAAACAGCGGAGATGACACCAGTCAAAACCAGGGCTGATAAGCTTTTGCCTGGCGCTTTTGCAGAGACACACAGGCTGGGTGCCCGTCCTGCAAGTCTACACTTCCTGATGCCATGCTTCCATCCCTACAGCGTTGGTCCCCCCATATTCTGTCTGCTGGCCCATAAGACCCCCGTGCATGGAGAAGAGTGGCTGTGTTGGGTCAAGCCCTTCTCTCACTGTTTTGCTGGGTGCTCCGGCCTGTTGAAGCAGTAGATGAGCACTCAAACTCCCTGCCAGCATAGGCAGGTCCCACCCACACCCTGAGCCCCAGAAGCAGGCTCTGAACCAGAAACAGCAATCAGGATCAGTGCGGCTCATCCCACCAACTGCACAGGACCCATGGTCACAGCTAGCATACGCAGTAAGCACTGGAGGCAGCTAACTGCTTTCCCAGGGATGTTTCCTTCTCACAGCCCCACAATCTGTTCCTCCAACAAGGGAAAAGAGAACCCACAAAGTGCTGCTTTGACTGCCAAGCAATAAAGTCCTGTGATCAGTCCTCGTAAGCCATGGAGTTTGTAGTGTTTAGGTGTCTGAGTTTGACTGACAGCCTTAATTATATAGGGACAGCGTCACAGCTCAAAGAGACGATTGCTGGTTCAGGCTGGTAAAAACCAGCAATAATATGCTCCTTTCTTAGAGGGATGGTGCAGAAAGCGAGAGCTCAGCTTACCCATCTGATGGCGATCATCTAATTATCCTCAATGAGCCCAGATACAAATCCCAGCTCAGCAGTGGGAAGTGCTCTGTGGTGCTCTCAATCCACCCTCTTGCCCCTATATCCTGGCCTGGAAAAAGACCTTTGCAAGGCTGATTAATCCATCCAAGCAGATCTTTCTGCTCACTGCCACTCAGCTGGAGCACCACTGCCCTCTGAAACCCAGGGCTGGCAGTGGCTGCTTCCCCTGGCCATGCTAAGGAGCTCCAGCGATCCCCCAGCTGTGGGCAGCACCTGCAGTGCATCAGGGCTGGCCTTAAACGGGAAGTCCTGGTAGCCTGGTGTGCTTTGGGAAGGCAGGGTGTTTTTCTGGGTGGATGGATGTACTTTAGGGGAAGGGTGTTGGGAGTGTTTCCCAGAAAGATCTTAAGACAGGGGTGTAGAAAGAGCTAGCCCATCTCTTCTGGCTTCAGACATACTGTGGGCATGGGAGCAGGTTGAGTGGGTGCCCTTCAAAGGCTGCTTTCTTTGCTTAAAAATCCAGGGAAGGAAAAAGTTCTCTTACCACTTTTCCTGCAGGCAAGCCTTGCAGACTCACACTGCACTCTCATTTATAAATGGGGTGTCCCTTTCTCTTGCTCTGTCAAACTTTGCAGTCAAAGCTAGATGCAATGCTTTCAGTCTCTAACTAGACTTAGGGAGAAAATCTTCAGGTCTGAGCAGCAATTTTGTACTTGCAACTTCCCATCCCTCTCATCTGTCCCTGGAGTTAATATCAGCCTGGCACATGTAGGAGTTTCTTGCTGTTTGCTGTTGCTATGCTTTCCCCAGGGGCAAGCTAAAGCTGAGGGAGGGAGAGCAGGTACAAGGAGTCCCATAATAAAATACAGCAACCATAGGGGATTAATTTAACATTTTGCTCTTAAGTGAAGGAAAGAGGCAGGGTCAAGGCAGGTAGAAGATCCCATTTCCTTCTTATTCTCAAGACACAATTATCTGAAACCAAGCCATTGCCTCTGTCCTGCGCACAGACTGGAGCAGGAGGTGGAGGACAAACAGTTTGAGAAAAGGTCTCTTGTTGCTTGACAGAAATGCAAGTGGGTTTCTTCATGCAGCTGGGGCTTTCACTGGCACCTCCCTCCTTGCATTAAGCAAAATAGTCCCAAAAGTCTGCATGTTCATGCAAAATGCGTTCTGGCTGCCAAAGGCCTTCATTTGCCCATTTCTATTTCTCTCAAGCCTTTCAGGCTTCTTTTCACAGTGGCTTTTACTTTTTCTGTGTGATCTTTTTCCTCCCTTCCATTTTAATTAAAGTATTTTTCTCTACAGCGGGAAATGCAGCAGACAATCTTGATATATAGTTTAAAAGACGAAAAATTATTTAGCAAAGCTATTATCTTCAGATATGCACGGAAGCAATCACTAGGCCTGTTCCTAGAAGCCAGAAAAATCAAAGAAAAAAAGGAAAAAGAGGGATGCTGCTCCTTTAAAAACTAGAAAAAAGTGATGAACAAGTTTTTAATTCTTCGCCTAGATTTTTGGCAAAGAAAAAGCTATTCCTCTTAGCAAAATGCAGGAGCTTTTCCCTAAGAAAATCCAAGAGCTGAGGAGTAGCTGAATTCTTTTGAAATCTGCTGCTCAGTATTCTCACTGAAGAAGGGCTGGCTGCTAAGCACTAGTGAAAACCTCGTTTTGTCTAAGTTGAACTGGGAGCTGAGTGCTGCTGAAGATGTGGTCTGGGTTGTGTGTGCTGACTATATCCTGGGTTTGGAAATCAGCCCATAGTGCCTGTGCTGTATGCTGTTCTTGGCTGCACAGGTGATCTGAAGGGGAAGGAGCCAATTTACTACTCTGTGCCTCCGTTTCCCCACTTGCAAAATGGAGATTATCACAGTTCAGGCTACAAACCTAAAATCATTGGCATAGAGCAGCTATGATGAGTCACTGCATCAAACCAAGAATAACACAAAAATACCTAAAGACATGAGGCACTCTCCACTCTTCAGAGAGCAATTGATTAGTTGAGCTATAGTGTGATTTTTTGTCCATCAGAGATTACAAACTTGAAAAAACAATGGCCTAGAAATTGAGAGTGCATTCTTGCTGATTTTCTTTCCCTCTTCCCACACCGCCCCTGCCCCCCCTGCCCCAAAAAAAAAAAAAAAAAAGAAAATCAACTTCCCTAAATATTGCTTCTCTCACATCAGCCCAGCAGGAGAGGCAGAAATCAAATTATAACCACTGAAATAACCATCAGCACTTAGTGCCAGGAGGGTGGGTGGAGACACTGGAACATTTTGCTTTAGGTTTCAAAAAAAAAAAAATCTATATTAAAATAAACAAGTGCAAAAGAAGAAACAGAAAGAAAATCAATCAGCTGCATTTACAAGAGGGAGATATGAAGCAGAGTGCTCCATCCAGAGAGATGGACGAGAGCTGCAGGAACCAGACCCCCTCTGTCCTTCTCCTCTCTTGGAAGACGTTTTTTTCCCTCCTCTCCTGATTCTGTGCTTTCTCTCCTGGATATATGTCTTGTTGCTTACGGAAAAGTCCTAGAGAGAACTTTTTCCTATGGGGACAACAGGAGGAGGAAAAGCAGAGTGATCCACCTTGTGTCCACCAGATAATTCAAGACAACCTCTATGAAGGGTATCACACCATTTTCGATACCTACGTGATCTGGCAATAATTTGGGCAGAACTTCCTGGGTTTACACCTCTTCAATTCTTTGTAGATAAGAACAGATAAATACCAGGATTGTCACATCCAGCTATTTTTACAGAGTTTCTCTCCTGCAGGGATTATTTCAGGAAAAAGCATGTGCTATATGGAAATGCTGTTGCAGGCTTTCTGTTCGTCTCCACGGCTCTCCCTGGTTTTTGGCTAGAGGATTGGTAACTTCAGGAACCAGCAAACTAACAAATTTGCTCACTCTCTTCCAAAACCCAGCTGCCAGCCAGCAGGATATTATCGTGCAAGACCTGCACCAGGGCTTGATTCAGACCGATGTGTATTTGAAGACCATCTCTCTGCCTGTGTAAGCTCAGGAGGTGAAGCCAGACAACGTGGCAGCAACGGGGTCTGAGTGAGCCCAGGGCACGGGCAGCTTTCCTCAGTGCACCCAGGCAGATGCATTTGGGGCACGTTGGGTTACAGGTGCTACTGCCCAAATTAGCCCTAGACCTACCTGTCTTGCTGCCTGGCTAAGCACAGCCGGACTCTTTGGGGAAGGTTTGTTTGGGCCTGTGCAGAGAGGGGCAATGGTCTCAGGCGTGCCAAGACCAGGGACCCCACCACATACAGCTGTGAGGAACCACTGCACAAAGCACCCACCGTGCATTTTGGAAGATGCCAGCTCGTGAACACACGCTCAGGCCCACGTTGCAGCACTATGTGTACTTGTGTCTCCTCTGGTCCCAAGGAGATGCGGCGATCCTGCAGCAACACTCAGCAGCTCAGACTCAAGGCTTTGCCTAGTTGGGGACAGCAGACCACGGAGCATCGCCGTCCCCCAAACCTCCCTCCGGACCTTGTCCCTGGAAAGCCACTGCACCTGCAGCAGCTTTGCCTCCATGGAGGGGTTAAAAATCCAGTTGAGTTGCAGAGGAGGCTGAGGCGGTTTTGCGCTCCTGCAGTGCCATCATGTGCTTTAGGTATGCACTGCAGAGACACTCCTGGCTGGCAAAACTTGCAGGGGTTAAGGAGGCAGAGGATCTGGCGTGTCCCTGAGTGTCCCTGGAGGTGGCATGTCCCAGCTCCCAGCATTGACCACCCAGGAGTGGGAAGTTCTGCGGCCACCACCGCCACATGCACACCGAGTAGGCGGTCACAGGGCAGCCTTGTGCCGTGATGCTCTCTGGGTGACCAAATGTTTCAGCAATCTTGACATCCTTCAGCACAGGACTGAGATCAGCCCCATATCCTACAGGGCTGTTGAAGGCTACGGAGGTCTCAGAGGGGAATAGCAGAAGATTCCCCAGCAAAGGAGCCATGGAGTGGAAAATGGGGATTTTGCCCTCTATTTCACCTGGAAAATTCCCCATCCTGGAGATTCCCAGCAGACCCTTCTTGCTGCTTAACAAACCCTGCTCCAGCCATGGCAGGTCCTCAGCTCCTGTCAGCGGGTGCTGTGCCACATTGTTAAGCAAATCCATGGGAGAGAGCGCTCATTAACAACACCAGCAAACGGCGTCATGATGCCTTGACAGCACCTATGGTGACAGCTGCAAAGTGCCCCGATCAGTGATGGCAGCAGCGACTGGCAAGCGCAACAGGGTCTCCTGCCACCTTGGGGGCCCTGAGAGGGAACGTCCAGCAGCAGAGCTGGAGTCAGAGGAGCCCTGCACTGTGCACAGCGTGAGGAGGGCAGGGCACGTGGGTGGCAGCACTCGGGGCCGCTGGTGTCACTGCATTCCCTTTGCTTGCTGCTGTCTGGCTCCCTGGTGGGTAAAGGCACCTTGGGATGCTGCAGCCATGTCTTTCAGGAGCCAGATCTGTTTGCACCTCCTCTGCGGTCAGCGTGGGTCCTGCCCCTCCACAGGGCTATCACTGTCATTGCACGGCCTGTTGCCTCTTCCCGTTCCCCTAGTCCCCTCCAAGGCATGACTCCAAATGAAACCCTCCTTCAGTCCTCGTGTCTTCTCCCATTGCTCTGATGCCAGCTTTCCAGCCCAAAGCTTTGGCAATTCATCCTGCCCTCCACAGCTCTGGCCTTTCTTCCCCCTGAGCCTCAGACAAGCAGCAAGATATGCAAGCAAGCCCTGGAGCCTAACCAAACCCTAGCCTATTCTGCAAGGAAAAAATTTTAAAAAGCACCAGAGGGGAGGAAGGTGTAGTGGTCTGATGGCAGCTGGGGTGCACTACACAGGGCACACGGCCAGCTAGCCGCACCAGGGCTCTGGGTTGTGAAACCAACTGCTGAAATAGCCGTGGTCTGAAATAACTTTTCTGGGGTGAAAAGGAGGAAAATAAGGCCTGGTGTTAGGTGAGGGCAGGCAGGAGCAC
>NW_009190887.1:44952-48454 GCF_000690835.1 Fulmarus glacialis | reverse complement strand
CCCGTCAGGTGCCCCCTGGGGCTGCTCCCAGGGCGGTGTTTGCATCTGAGTCCCCGGCATGCTGCAGGCCAGCCTGCAGCAGCTTTAACACTTTGGGGCTAGAAGGCGGCCTTGTCCTTCCTCGCCACCCAGCTCGCGTCCAGGTGGCCTTAGTCACGGTGGCCTTTGTGTTCCCCAGAGCGACGGCCTCCCCCAGGCCTGTCACAGCTGTGAGGCACCGAGTACCAGCAGCCCCCACAAGCCTGGCAGCCATTTTTAGCCCCGTACCATGCAGGCCCGTCCCCATTTCCATGCCCTCACCGGGCACTGCAGACCCCAGGGAAGCAGGGCCACGAGCGAGGACAAGCCGGGGCCACTGCCGTGGTTTGAATCCCAGCCCTGCCCCGGCTGCCGGCCATCCTCACCCTGAGGCACCTACCTCTGCCATGGGCCCCCCGCACATTCCCTGGGCTGGGGGATGAAATCCCCGGAGCTGATGAAACTGGCCCACAGAAGCGGGTGGCTGGGGGGATTTGTTTTTCTGAGAAGCTGCTTTTTCAGGCTGTGTACCTGCCGCAGCCTCAGCGAGGGGTTCCCTGGAAAGGGGAGGGTAAAGGGGTGAATCGCCACCCCACCACAACGCCCGGTGGAGAAGAGGAGGGGTGAGGTGGGATGGGGGAGACCATGTTCCTGTGGAGAAACTCAGCCAAAAACCTTCCTCTGTCAAAGCTTTTTTTGCAGAAATTTTGACTTTTTAATCCAGCTAACAAGGAACGGAACTATTTAGGCTAAAAGTGTTATAATTAGCTTTGGCGATGCTCCCACCTCAGTGCCCAATATATTCCTGATTCCCTCTCACACTACAGCTCTCTAGCTGGACTACCTTCACTGCAATACTTGGCTTTGGCTGGCCATGTTCAGTTATTACTTTTTAATGAAAAAAAAGATATTTGGGAGAAAGTAGGTTCTTTGCAATCAAATAATAAAACAACAGATCTGCCCCAACCAGATTCTGACAAAAATTTCTACTCAGAGAAAATTTATGCCAGTGTAAATGGATGAAAAAAGTTACTAGAGTGGAATCATAATATTTTACATTCATTTTATAGCGGTCTAAATGACAGCAAAAACATAAGCAAAATTAGGGGCGTTCATACATTTTCATTTCTTTCCTCTTTTCATGTCCTTACCTTTCATAGCCTGCTCCATCTGGAGGAAAGTTTCCAGCCAGGCATGCCTGGCAAGGAGTCAAGGGCAGAGGGATGCTCTCAGACCAGTGTCCAGGGCTGATTTGGGGTAATAAGGGCGAAAGACAAGCAGGATCTATTTAACCTCATGCTCTTTTTTAAAGCTTTATAGAAAAGCACTGTGGTAGAGAGGACTCTGACACTGTTCATCCCACGAACACCCTTAACGTGTGCCTTCTATCACTCCAAGCCAAAAACTTCCTACAGCCGACTATTCTCTCAGTCCCTTCTCTACTTAAGCATATGTTTAATTTGAAATCACGTTGACAACAGTAGGATGCAAGCAGTTTTGCTTAGATGCTCTCCTGATGTGGGTGTCTAGCTACCGATCAGCCCTATCCCTTTTCCTTCCCCCACTTTGAGTCACACTTCCCAATTTTTTTGCTGGTGGTGGTATCTATTTTAATAGATGGGAAAGAATTGCCTCTTCAGACTTACTATGCTGCAATCAGCAACCACTTAGCTAGGACCTGCTGGATTGCTGCTTTATAATTACCCCTTGAATACCCAAAAAACCTGCAGCTGATGGCATAGTGGGAACAGGCTGGTTTTCAGGTTCTCCCTGACCCCTCTTGAAAGCAGGTTAAGCCCTTCCTGTACAAGTGGGACCTTTTGTTTCACATCTTTACACAGGATGTCTGCAGAAGGGCTAAAAGAAATCACCAGAGCAGACAGAGCTTGAGGGCTTTGCCAGATATCTCCTGGTAAATTGAGCTAAGACACTGCATGATCCTCGCTATCTGCTGGACACTGCCATCCCACCACAAACAGCTGATCCCACCACGGATGTCTGCTGGAGCCCTCGCTCCCCACACACTGCCAGGAGAGGCAGAGGAGGAAGCACGAAGGCACTGCATGCGGGCTGCCAGCCACCCACTTGCGTCTGCCAAACTTCCCAGCACGCTCCCCCAGCCCAGATGAATAGTGTAGGTTTGGTCACGCCACTGAGGAGCGTCACTGCTTCAAATCATGAGACCGACTTAAAAATAATAAATGGTGATAAGTGAAAAATGCTCGCTTCCTCTTCACTTCCCCAAGGTTTAGGAGGGTTTTGCAAGCCTTTAGAACTCTGGTTTTCAGGTTTTTCTGTGACGGCTAAAAGTTTGTATTTGCTTTAGTGAAACCTCATGACTCTTTTGTAATTAAAAGGTCCCAAGAACAGGACTTAGAAATTAATCAAACAAAAAAATCCAAATATCACTGTATTTGCAATAAAACCCACCAGAACAGGCTACAGTAAAAGGAGCTCTTTGGTCAGGCAGTTTGCTTGCCTGTGTATTTACAGGATTTACTGAGGTGCAAGAGGAATGGATATAAATTGACATGGGGACAGGGATGGTTTTTTTAAGTTCTGTAAGTAGTTCATATAAATTCAGCAGAGGGTCTTGCTTTCTGTGCCATCCCCTTTCCACAGCAGCTGCATCAGCTGAATCGGTGACTGCCACCAGCATCACCTTACGCATTTGCAAACAGACGATAACACAGGTAAGGACTGGCTTCCCTCCAGGCTCACAACTGTAGGTACCAGAGGCAGAAGGTATCCGTAGGCACATGCAAGCTGACATGCCCTGTGAAAACAGACTGTCCACTGCAGGCTTACCAGTTCTGGTTTCCATTAGCCCAGGCATCTCTATGCTGCTCCCTGTTTTATGAGCCAAACATGTCCAGGGGATGGGAGGTGAAGAGAGAATGATTTTTCACTGTCTTTTTAATGCAAGAACTGGGAACACCGAGAACAGTAGGCGATATGCTGAAAACAAAGTAAGATATACAGCTTCACCTAGGAGAACTACAGGACTATTTGAGTGAGATTTTGCGGATGCTCAAAGTTTGCATAACTTTTAAAAAAATGGCAAGCTCATGGAAGAAAATTCCAGTCGGAGCTAGAAACCACAAAGATCTCCCTGGGCTGCAGATTGCTGGAGGCTGCTAGAGAAATAACACTATATGATTGAGCTATTCCTATACATTTCCCAAAGCACACACTGCTGGTCACTGCTGGAGACAGAATACTTGGCTGGATGCACTTGTTCTCTGACCTAGCCTGGTCATTCTTTTTCCGTATTTATACCAGTGTATCAGCACTTGAGGGAGGGAAGATCTGTGCCTTTGAGAAGCTGTTTTCCTGTTTTCCGAAAAAAAATCCTCCTCTGAAGGCTGAGTCTCATCAGGAATCAGTGGTGGGACCCTGGGATGGCAAGTCAAGGGTCCAATGACTGTCTGAGCAGGAACATCCCCAAAACAACTAACAGGGCTTTATTAATAGACAGCACTGT
>NW_009190887.1:22454-44923 GCF_000690835.1 Fulmarus glacialis | reverse complement strand
GCTATCGGCTCCAAAGGCTCAGCCTGGCAAAGAGTGTGACTGCAGATTGTGAGTGTCTGTTTCCTTTTCTTTGTTTCCTTGTTGTCTTTTTTAAACAATCTGCCAATTCATCATTAAGAAATTAAATATTTTATAGCTGCTGTGATGCTGATGACAGGTGCCAGATTGATTGGTTCTGGCAGAGGAAATTTGCTGCTCATTTCTTCCCTTTGCAGCAATAAGTTATGTGCACAGGGGTAGAAAGAGGGAAGAGCTGAAGTCTCCAAGCTGTCCAGATCTGACCCAATAAAGAGTTTAAAAATAGGTACAATCTGGAGACATTTTGGTGCCAACAACAACAACAACAAAAAAAGCCCGGCTAGAGTGGCTGCATTTGCTAGTCCTTTACACAGCAGGTGGAAGGGGAGAGTCCTTGGCATGGCCAGCAGAGATGTCAAGGTTGCCCTGACTTACAGGACCCCCAGGACAGTGCTGTTTCAAACCAGCCACAGTGCTCCAAAAAGAATAATCATGTAACTGAGCTACTAGCAGTAGAGCCAGAGACCTTGATCTCTGTTCTGGCCTCTGCCAGTGACTTCACATATAGCCCTGAGTAACTCACTTCATCTCTCTCCTGGGGAAGTTAATACACCTCTCTTTTCGAGCCTGGCCTATTTCAGACAGTTTCTGGTTAGAGATGAGTTTATCTGTACAGCACCTGGCACATCAGGGAGGCGTTAGCCAGTGTGGCCCAGCAGACCTCCCCTTCCCACATGCAACTTGCCTGCTCTCCCCCAGCCCATCCTGAACGGACCCCATCTCATGTCCTGGGAGAACGGGGATTTGGGAAGTCTGCGCCCATCTTTGATTGCCTCCGCCTCCTTCTTCTCCACTGCCTCCCATAAGCCAAGTTCCCCTGGGGCAACCTCGTTTATGCAGCACTCGGCTGAGGAGACAGACGAGACACGTTCCCAGAGATGACACTAACAAGATTTACTACGTGACTAAGGCTTGCAATCGGTGGTGATAACTAGAGAATTACCCTGATAAATATTTGATATGATTTGGAGAGTAATAATAGATTTTTCTTGCCCGCAATTTCCATCAGGAAGAAGCAAGGGGAAAGAGCTGCTGAAAAGGGGAATGTAATTCTGGCATCCGTCTTTCTGGCTGAGGTTACCTGTCCTTCACAATAGATCAGTGGGGAATAGGGCAGGGGGGACGTGGAGGGGCAGAAGGTGACAGGGCATCCCTCAGCCCCACCGCATTCAAGATCTGCTGGCAGGTCTGCAGCTCTGGGAGGATTGAGTATGTGTGTGTGCGTGTGTGTGTGTGTGACAAGCCAAACTGAAAGATGGAGGGGGAAAAAGAAAGGGAGGCCAGAGAAAGAAAATAGGATGGAAAGAACCAGGGCAGCAATGGAAAAAGGGCTGAGCTGGTGATGGGGAGGGAGGGCTGGCATGCAAAGGGAGATTTCTCCATGATGTTGGATGTGAAAGGACATGAGGGCTGGTTGCTGCTGCAAAAGCAGAGCATCCTTTTGTAAACCATCTCAGAGTGCATGTCCACAGGCAGGTGTAAGCAGTCTGCCTGTACGTCCACCATGCCCCAGCCAGCCTTGCACCAGCCACTGCCGGGCCAGAGGAAGGATTTGTGTCTGTGTTAATCGTCCCTGCTCCCAGGCTGCAGGGGAACCTGCAAGCTGCACCTTTTCTTTAATGAGAGCACCCCAACTCCACCAAATCCCAATAGGACTTCAACTCATCCAAGCTAAGATATTTTGTTAACACGTAGCTCAGGGCTGCAAACATCCCCGTCGGAGAAGGTCAGAGCAGCCAGTGACACACAACACAGCCTTGAAGAGTGTGAAAGCAAATCTTCCCCTTCTCCCACTGGCACAGGACGGTCTCAGAGACCCCGCAGTTTTTGCTGTCATTTGGCGTCACGGGCAGGAGGACCACAGTTCCGTCCCGGCATCGCAGGTCTCCCAGCACCCCCTCAGCAAAGGCCAATAACTGGCATGTAAAGGTTTAGTTTCCATCTCGCTGCATCCACCACAAAACTGTGTTTGAGACCGCAGGCAAGTTTTCATTTCTTAGAAATCACATTTCCTCAGACTGTCATTCCTACAACAGGATGACCCTGCCAGGATTCTCCAGCTAAGGATCTGGGATACCCAACACAGCTCCAGTACAGAGAGCCCCCGTTCCCGGCTCTGCCACCAACCTGCTGTGACACAGAACGCAAGTCACTTCATCCCTCCATGCCTTCATTTTCTTTCCAGCGCTTCCTCTGCCTGATGTAGCTGTCCCCTTTGGAGCAGAGGTTTGACAGTGCCTAGCACAGTGGTGCCTGGATCTTCAGCTTCCAACAGGATATAAATCGATGTGTCCTAATTTCCAGAGAAGCTGTCACTGGTGGAAGCAGCAGAAGGTCTCTGCCTCTGAAACAGTGGGCCTCCTTTCACTTTGGTGCCCAATTTGAGGCCTCTGACAGTAAGTGGTCACCTCATTCTTTATTTCCATCCTTGTTTTGCCCTCCAGTCATTACTCAGGCTGCATTCAGTGGCATCAGCTAAAGCTAATGCAGAGAAAGCAAGTGAGAACAAAGATCACAGCAAGGAAAGTGGTACTTTGGCATGTTCACATAACAGCTACTCCGTCAGGTGGAACATGACAGTTATTGTAGGAATCCTAATACACCCTAATACACACTCAATTATATACTCTTAAGATTCCCTTTTTGTTCTATGTCATTCATCTAAAGAAGTGTCAGATGGAGAAAGGCAATAATCCACAGAGACCTCAGTTCATTTTATCCACATACTCAGGGATAGTTATTAATAGCAGAGCTGCTGGTTAATTGCAAATGTCCTGTTACAGGAGATCAATCACGTATAGAATAGCTTTAAAACAACTTAGTGTCATTTTACACAGAACTGTTTAGTCAGGGCTACACTCATGTCCTTGCTGGACTCGTACAACCTTTTGTGAGGGTTAAGAGTTACCATGGTTGAACTGTCCTAGAAACATTGCTTCCCTCCCTGAGTTTACAGCTAACTCTGGTCTGCCTGCACAAGCCGGCGTTATACTTTTGGGCTGTAGTGTAGACGCAATCGGAGGGGCCAAGGTTTGCAATATTGATATGCACGGCCTTGATGTCTTCCATGTTAAGAGATAAAAGGAAGAAAAAGCCAAAGGGCTTTTCCTCTGCAAGAGGCTGCGGACAACATGGTTGTCCTTCTGCAAGCCAGCAGCAGGAGGAGGAAAGGGAATGTGCAGCACATAGCAAATAAAACTAACCATTCTGCTATTGATAAATCACCGATCTTTTATTTAGGATCACATAAAGTTCCTAGGCAGGGAGAGGGATCTTGTTGCATGAGATGCTGCACACACATACAAGTAAGGCTTCAGGCTCTTCTAAATCTTTTTTTTTTTTTTTAATAATAATAACCCCACAATAAAACCATATGTGAAAAAGTGGACGAGAGGAGCCCCATCAAAGACAAACTCCATTTTCACCTCTCATCTGTGTCACCAAATCCCCATCCAGTTTCCATCACTTTCAGCTCCCAACAGTCTTCATGGGCTTTTGAAATGAACAACAACTTCCATCATCATATCGTAAAGGTTAATCTCCCCTTCAAGCAATCATCCTCATAAGAATGACGAATTTAATTTTAAGGGATAGATTCTAGACAATAAAGCTACAACTTACACTGCTGGGCTGAAGACAGATTCAGACAAACAAGGCTCTGCCTCCAATGATGGATTCATTCAAATCCAGAGAGCTGGATTCAAAAGAAAAATTCAATAAATCCTTCTTGATTTTTTCCTTTTCTGCCCATGAAGTTGTCGCCAGATGCCTTAATTAGATACTGTTATTAACAAGAACGTAACACACAAATTAAACCTACTCCATGCTTCATCTCACTTAGCCAGTAAGGTAATTTTACCCAACTGTGTTCTCTAGAGGGCATGGGATCTGCTTTGTCTATTCTCCTCATCTCTGAAATAGTTCCAGATCTGGGCCCCAATTCTGCTGTGCATTTGCTCTAAATATGCGGGGTGGTGAAATTGGTGTTTCACTGAGTTCAGACAGTTACCAAAGACTTTTGTGTCTCATCCTGAAACCAAGACCTCCAAAATCACATGGAAAATGTGGCTACTAGGACCCTGGACTACATAATTTTCTTCTTTCTTCTGAGCCATACACCTGCAACCTGTTTATGCAATACTGATACAAGGGGGAGGTAATTCTTATCCTGATACAGAGCAGGATGTATACAGGCTCTGAAATGCAAATATTAGCTTCATTTATTAAAAAAATTAGTTTCATTTCATGGAAATATGTTGGCAAAGCATCATTTTGACTGGGGCAGCACTGTGCATCACCTGCAAGTTCAGTTCTGACCTCTCTCCATGCTCCCCAGCGGTGGTCCCATGCATGGCACTTAACAGCACGCAGGCAGCCAAAGCCTATCCCCTCTGCTTTACAGCCTTGTGCCCGGGTTGGCTTCTGTGCAGAATGGATAATAAGACTGGATGGCCCAGGTGGAGAAGTTCAGACATGGCTCCATTTCTTACCCCTCTTGCGTGGATGTAAACAACTCTCTAAGCACGAGAGGAAAGCCAGACCCTTGGAGCACGATGAGAAAATGAATCGAGTGGTGTCACAGTGTGCGGAGGAACTAGAGAAGCATCGTGCAAATAGGAGGAGAGGGTTGACTGAATGCTGGTTCAAGCACTACAACACCACTGAAGTCACTGGCTATAAACCAATTCAGAGCAGCTAAGGAGCTGACCATAAATGTGTATGTGTTTGGGAGACTGGTCTGTTCTGCCACGAAAACAGACTCCTGGAAAGGCTGCCAGCTGCCCTCCTGCCCTGGCCTTTCTCCACAGAGCCACTTCCATTTGTCTGTGCTTTGAAAAGGTCATGGTGCCACAGCCCCAAAGTGCTGGGCATTGACATTTTCTGGAGGGAACAAATACTGACACTCGGAGGTTCACCATTAACCTGCCAACACGGTGATCCTGCAGAAAGGGGAGGAGGGCTTCCTAATCTGGTAGCTCAACACAGACAGGGAGATAAAGCCTGACACTCTACATATGTATCTGAAAGGCCTCAGCAGAGCTGTCTTCCCCAAAACAGACCTCCTCTAGGGAGAGCTCCTGAGCCGCCAGGGCAAGGAGAAGGGCAGGGGCAGGAGTGGGTGACACAGAAGCCACCAGGCACAGACCTGTGTGCTAGGCTGAGACACCTCTGATGGAGTGGGGGAAGGATGCTCCTGTCATTCAGACACAGGGATCAGGTAACCCTAATCTCATGTCATGTTGGATGAAGCACCAAATGCTAAAATCTCCTGAATACTTTTTAGGGCTGTAAACATTGATTTTGGACCACTTTCACTCCCTGTGCCTCAGTTTCCTGCTCTGACAAATACAGATTATGGCATTTTTTAGGAGGTATGGCAAGGGTGGGTCCAGGAGAGCATGTGAGCCACTCCGTGGACACAGAAACATCACCAGCTGGGGCAATTGGCCAGGCATGAGAACATAGCATAGGAGCGAAGGTGCTACTTGCTGCCCTAATGGCTTGTCTGCATCCCCTCTGAAGCTTAACCATCACCCCCCAAGCCGAAACCTGCCCACCAGCCTCTCTCCTGTGCTGTGTATGAAAAGAACTTGGGTTAAAAGAGCCGAGAGCTGCAGACAGGGAGAATAACAATTATGATTTAGAAGAGTTCCCAACATAGAGGGGAGTGTGTACATCAAAAGGACACGCTGCCCCTGCATGTGTGTTAAAGAGATGGGGCAGACAGACAGGCAGAGCCCATGTCCAAGGCATGATGCAGTCCTCCACCCCCTTGCGTACAGGAGGGTTAGCATTTTTTATGAGGCAACAAGTCACTGACAATCCCGAATCCACAGATCCTACTTCTTCCTTCCTCAGGGCCCAACAGGTTCCCCAATGCCTGGCACCTGCTAATGTAATCATCGCAGCAGGGGAAAAAACTTTCCTTAAACAGCTTTCTCCCCACCATGCCAGCATCTATATGTAATTACAAGTGTGCTTGCTGGTCCAAAGCTGAGAAGAAAACCTGCAGGCTCACCAAAGCCTTCCCCTCTCTCCCTCCCAGCCTCTTCCAGGGACATATCACCTTGATTGCTCAAATCTGACTGTTTCCCAATCTTCTTTCATCTCACATTGACCTCCCAGCATGGCAGGCAGCAATAATCAAAGCTGTGACACCTGTGATAGCCCTGTGCCAGACAAGGCATTAACAGTTCCTTTAGATTTAAGCCCAATTCATACCCACCCGGTAAATAGCCTTCCCAGCGAGCTCCTCAAATCCATAGTCAGTTCATCAGAAAGCACTTGTCCCAGTTTCACAAAAGGCCTGAAAATGAGGCAAATATAAAGCAAAAGTAAAAAGCGTATGCTGGTTAAAATGATTCTAATGCAGGAGCAACAGACAGGAGGGGAAAACATGCACTGCGCAAATTGTATCAGCACATCTGATTCCAAAT
Organism: Fulmarus glacialis; assembly: GCF_000690835.1. Lineage (NCBI taxonomy): Eukaryota > Metazoa > Chordata > Aves > Procellariiformes > Procellariidae > Fulmarus > Fulmarus glacialis. The sequence goes on along the minus strand of NW_009190887.1, from coordinate 38,408 downwards.
GCCAGCTTACCCTCTTTAGGCATCTTTATACAGCAAAATGCAGATGTGATTGTCTCATATGTTGACGTAAGCTAGGAAGAAAGTGGCAAGAAATGCTAACCCAGAGCAGTAAAAATGCGACAGCACAGGATAGCAAGCAGATCACTGGGACCCCGGATGGATAGCTTGCGTTCTTACAACATCCTAACTCTTCTGCTGACCTGTTTTCCCTGATTTTGTTACCTGTTCTGGCTACATTAGACTTGAGATTTTCCTCTGTGTGCTGCAATCATCACTTCAGTTTCCCACGCAGATGTACTGACTCTCTGGCAGGAGCCTGACAGGATTCTCAGGAGATCAGGAATGAGAAAGCTGTCCAGAATACTAGGAAAGACTCAAGGGAGAAGTGCCCTGCCTGGGAGCACATGCATACCAGGGACCTCCTGGGTTAGCAAGGCCAGTCCTTATCATTGCAGGTGTAAAAGGAAAAGCTCAGACCTCAAAACCTTCTCTTTTGTCCCTGTATCTTCCACCAGCAGGCAGGGAACCTTTTCTCCTAACTCTGGTCTGACTCCGTTCATGCTCTAGCTGCTTCAGGACCTATTTCACCTCTCTGGAACTTCTCCCATGTCAGCCTGTGTTTTACCAAATTAAACATGCTGTTCCTGACTCTTCTGCTCTCCTCTCTGTGATCTGTTTTCCATCTTCTGTATCATCTTCCAGTCTTCCTCTGCATTCATGCAAGGTCAAGGTTACCCATCTTGACCTTAAGAAGCCAGACACACGATCAATGACACCATTTTTCGTCTATGTTTGCTGAAATATCACTCCTGATACATCCAAGAATAGCATTTGCCTTTCTGTGCCTGACATCTCGGTCAGTCTGCAGTCACTTAGGCCACACAGTCCTTGATCATTTGCAGCTCATCATCTCCTATATTACATCTGAGACTATCACAAGTCCTCAGATTCGTGACCTGTCATCTCAAACTTTTTGTTTTCCATCTCATTTCAATTATTCTTATTCTCAAGGTCACTTAGTTCTTTCAGACTTGTACTCTCATTCTCCTCTGCATTGCCAAAACTTCCAGTTCTGTGTCGCTAGGTGATTTTAGCCTCAGGATCCTGCTTCCACTGCCAAGATCATCCACAAGAAGAAAAGATCAGTTCCAAAACTGTTCTGTAAGAAACCCTTTTGGTAAATTCCCTCCAGAGACTTGCACTTCACCGTACAATTTACTAATCCTCCTTTCCTCCAGTTCACTAATAATTTCCCACATGGCACCTATCAGATACCTTACTGAAGTCTAGATAAAAGAGATCAGCAGCATTACCTTTGTCAGGTATCTTATCAAAACAAAGCTATCATGTTCGTCTGACACAATCTACATTTCGTAAACCCATGTTGCATCTTATCTCATTTCCCCTTTATCTCCGGGTATTTAATTGTCTTTCCTTCAAAATTCACTTTGAAATCTTGAGTCAAGGTTAGACTAAGAGGCTTATAGTTAACTGGATAACTTTTTCTCCACACCTTACTACTTCTACTGTTCTCTGCTTATATGGCATGACCCCTACAAGACATTATTAATCACCTTTTCCGCTGGATCTACGCTTTAATGTGCCAATTCTTTCTGACCTACAGCTCCATGGAGCTCAGTTCACTCAGGTGCAGTCCAGTGTTGAAGCCTGGCTGAGGGCATATTACAGGAGAAAGGAGTTGCCTAGGTAAACCCAGGGTGGTGGTGGGATGTAATGGACACAGACAGAGGTCTGTGGGAGAAGTATTTTGGGATCTGGGCTCTGCTGAGATTCATCATAAAAGTGAATAGAAAGGAGGCTGGCTCTACTGCTCATGCAAACAGGGAGCACAGGGTATTAACGAGGTGCGACCGGGCTGTTTTGTTTGTGAGCAGCTTTAAAAATGTTAGACTTATTAGCGACGGTTGTCAAAGCGCCGCTTGCAAAGTTCCCCACCGTCACAAGCGACTGCCAGAGCTTTAATGTTAATTGGACAGATTGTCTCTGGTTTTGAAAAGAAAGCTGTGATTAATGAAACAACTGTTAACGAGGCTGGAGGAAAGCAGACCCTTCACCTTCCTTCTTTTGAGAGGAGGTAAACAACAACTGGCTTTGGCTGCCCCTAAGAAGTAGCTGATCGAGGGCCCTCCTTAAGAGCAAGGCCAAAACCAAGCTGCAGAGATGAATTCAAGGAACTGAGAGGCATGAAGGTGCTTCATGCCTCCAGGTGGAGGCAGGACATCCACAGCCTCTTCTGTAGTTTAATTCCTGGGCAAATCTTCCTAGGTTTATCTTCCTAGATTCAGAACTGACTAGAAAACACAATCCTGCACCTTAGGTATCTTTGGCCCCACACAGGTTCTCCATAGTCTTTTGCACTCTGTGACTTTGTGCTGGTGTAGCATTGGCACAGTTTGCTCTCCTAATTCAGAAGTGGCTTTTACGCCTATACTGGCTGCTGGGTTCCATATTTACACTCACACAATTGGCCAGAGGAATAGGTATAGTTCCTCCTTGGATATAAAAGCTGAAGGGGATGAGTGCTCTTCTTAGCCTTTCTTATCATTGGCTTTCCCTATCCATGGACCCTTGATCTCTGCCTACCAATCCTCTGGTGCTACCACCCGCCCTGAATTTCAGATCTGCTTCCTATGGATTTCTGAAAATGCCCATCACAGGACACATCTTGCTTCCCCAGTGAATTCACTGGGGCATCTCTATGGAGCCATCCAATCCCATTACCAGCACTTAGGTCTTAATCTTCCTCTCCCTGTAGTCAGCAGCAAAATCCCAGGCTGACTTCAAGGGGACAAAGATCAGGCCTCAAATGTCTGTCTCGAGCAGTGAACCAAGAGGTCTCCCCCCTCTCCCATGATGTGCGCGCACTCTGAGTTCTCCGGTCATTACTCTCCTTGCTGCCTCATTACCAGAATGTGCCATTAAAGTTTCGCTCACTTGAAAATGATCTCTTATTATCTCTCCATGGAAATTGCCCCGGCAACAAGCTTCCTTCAATATCTATCAAGCCAAAGAAAGCCATTAGAGAAATTACAGTGAGCTGCATGGATGCTCACGCCCCTTCCCTGGCAGGTAGGCTCCCCCGGCACTCGGCGCCACGTCCGCACGCTGCTCTGGCTCCATCATGAGGCCAGCGGAAGAGCAGCCAAGTGTCTCTGTCAAGGTCCCTGTGAGGATGAGGTGGAGAAGACCTGGAGCCCAAGCCAAAAGCGGTACCATTTGAGGCAAGACCGCTCCCCACGGAAAATATGATGTGCTGGGAGCCTGGTCCTCTGTGCCCCGCACCACAAGTGTTGTTTAATAGGTAAAAAAGAGGGGAATGGCCCAGACTATCTGTACAAAGATGGGTAAAGGTTCCCAAATAAACCTTTCTGGTTGCTTTCATTTTGGAATGTCTCCCATGAAATGCCCGGAGGGCCTCCTCTCTTCATTCTGGATGTCCATAGTGCTGTTTGTCTGGCTTCATTGCGCTAGACTGCCTTTCCAGTCCATAGATGCAAGAGGCATGTCAAGCGCATGATTCATTTCACCTGCTTTAGAGATCAGCACAGGACGAATTGCATCCCAGAGGTATCTGTTTCTCTCCCCCGTCTACAAAAGACGATGAAATAGCTCACTGCTGTAGGTATCTGTGTTGCCAGATGAAGCAAATTCTCAGTGTATTATTTCCAGAGGTGCCAAGGCATTTGGATGAGGGACCTTGAAAAAAACAGTAACACCAAGTGATTACACGTTTCCAAAATATAGCCCAATCCTGTGCAGAGGGAGGACCTTGTCTCGTGACATCTGGCTGTTTGACAGGGGAAGTATCAGGCTTCATCAGACTACTTGAGGCTGTATTTGATATTTAAAATGTTACAAAGTCCTCTGAATTCACATGGGGTGGCAGCAGACCAGGTCCCAGGTCTTCTTTATTCGGTACTCCCTCCCATGACGCCAAGTCACAGTGAAGGCACATGGTTATTATTTTTATTTCTGTTTCTCTCCCTCAGCAGAATAACAGCACTGGCTTGTCTGCCACCTTTGACAACAGCATTTGTATAAAGCACTCAAGGCATTTTCAGAGAAACAAACTAGAAACAAACTGTAGGAGCAGGGCCCTGCTCTGCCCTTTCTATCACCAAACTCTGCAGGTTGCATTTCTGCTCTTAGGAAAAGGTTTGATTTGCTACTTGCAGCCCTGAAAATGGTGAAAGGAAAAAGAATAAGGGCATGTCTTCATTGCCAGTCGGAGGTCTGTCTTCAGTAGGATTTTTATACTAGGAGCATTATAGCATCTCCTTGCCAAGCACTGGATAGTGCAATATGTCTCCACTACCAGGGTTACATCTTGCCTTTAGCTAAGACATACTCGAAGGGAGGATGGCAAGAGGTTATCTTCCAGGCTAGTGACAGGAGCACTGAGTTTGAGTGATCATTATGATAGAAGTGTAGACTGATCTCCAAGGGTGTTGCATGTTGGATATCTGCTTTCCTCTAGTCGGTATTGTAGTTCCTTCCCGTGCTACACAGCCCTCTGCTGCGCGTGTATTCTCCTACCTCTCTGCACGTCTCTCTATCATGAAGGCTTGTGCCTCCCCTGAAATGACTAGAGCTTCCTTGTCCCTTTTGCCATCACCATTTGCAAATATAGGCCACTGGGCTCCGCATTAAGCAAGGGCTGACTCATTTGTGGGAGCAGCTGGCTCCAGGGAGATCTTCTGTATCCTGCCTGCTGTTTTTCTGGATCTTATCCTGACTCTACCATCACCCATGTCAGACATTCACTCTGGTACTCACAGCCCCCCCCTGAACTGGAGCAGCTGCTCTGCTCTGCTCAGTGATGGACCCCAGCATTCAACCCAGGTCCCCAAGGGCTGTGACTATGCCACTAAAAAATAGCTCAAACTCCTTGACCCCACCTTATTCCATTTGTACCCCTCCCCTTGCCAAACTGCCTGGGCAAAGAGGTGTTATGGTTTAGCAGAGGAGAGGAAGGGAGAGTGAGAAAGAGAGGGAGAAAAAGGGATATTGAAAGAAAAACAGGAAATCAATAAACAAAGTCAAAGTGATGCCAGTACTGAAAAGCAAATGGGAGAGATGGACAAAGGGAAGCCAGCCATGGGTATGTGTCATGTTCTTGGTCACATCTGTTAGGGGACAGCGAGTTTCTTGATAGAGCTTGTCAAAGCCTGCCTAGTGTGTAGGTCTCCAGGGAGCTTAATTTTTGGTGCTGGAGCTGACTGTACTGAAGTGGAAGGTGTGTGCAGGGGGAGTGTTGGGAAAGCATGTTTGCATTTACCCTCACAGAAGGCTTGTAGCCCCAACAAATCTCGTCTTGGTAGTTTCCCTTGCCAATGCCACTGAGATGAGTTCATAGGAAAAAAAAAAAAAGCTGATCTCATGCAAGAAGGGACAGGTTTTGCTAAGCACAAACCAGAAGGAGGGTCTCTGGAGGCTCAAGCAGTGTTTATGGGACTTGGTTTGGACTTCAGAGCCTGCTCAGCTGCAGGAAAGGGATGTGGCCCAAGATTTTTGCTAGCTTACTTGGTCATAAAATAGCCAATTAAGTCTGAAACTCCCATGAGAGGATTTCATTTATTTCAGCTGGACCCCATATGTGCTCTCTTCCCCTGGCTGGCCAGCAGCCAGGTCTGCTAGAGCAGCCGTGGTGTTTCCCGTACCTGGAGAGGCTTGTAAGCACTCAGTTGGTTTCCACTTACAGTCTATAATGGAACTGGAAGTCAGGACTCCTGGGTTCCTTTCCTGCCTCTATCTCCGCCTTGAGGTATGACTTCAAATAAATCATTTCCCTTCCCTGTGCTTGCCATCTGTGAAACATAGCTAATGATACTCTCCTACCTTTTAAGATTGCTTTGAGATTCTCTATAATCGCAGGGTAGTAGTATTGTAGCAACCATTCTGGACTTTCCCAGCTCAAAAATGATTTTCTGAGATCTGATTGTGTTGAACGCTGGTGTTTGCTGATCTGAGGCAGAGCAATGGCCAGAGAGTAAAAGATGAAGAGACAGGATATGAAAGGTCTGGAATCAGCAAAGATTATAGCATCCGAGGAAGGGTATGATGAACAAAAGGGAAGATCAAACTTGGTTAATATTATGTCAGGAACGGTTTTTCCAATGTGTTATTCACCAACAAGGGCATGGGATCATTTTCTGCTTCCTGAAACCTGCTGGGAGTTCTGGTTTTGGTGAACATCCAGGATAGTACCTGGATTCTTGGTTTGTAAAGATAGTCTAGCAACTTATTCAACTCAAAGAAAATCTTTACTGATTGGATCACATTAGATCATCAAAATTATGATACCAAAGGGGCTTTCAAATGTTTCTCCAGGCATGGGGATGTTAAGTAGACAGTCACAGCTCTACCGCTTCAGGGAACAGAAAGAAATTTCATCTTTGGGAATTGGGATCTGTATTTCTGCATTAGGTAGAGAGCCACTGCCCATGTCTCCCAGCTGTTGAAAAAGAAGATTTGGCCAAATTCAGCCTGGATATACTTAGACTGTAGCACGGTGTGTTCTGGGTCATTTCACACTGGGGAAGATGTCAATGTTTAATTGAGATGATTGAAAAATTGAAGGGAAGCAAAGGCGACTGAAGGCCTAAATGGGGTTTGTCTATGACTACCCCATGTGGCCAGAATTCTCAGAGGGTATTTAGCCTGGGGAGGAATGTTAATAGCAGGAGTATTTTAGAATTATGAGTTATAGTGAAAAGCAATTTATTGCTCTTCTTGCCTTATCCCATAATATGAAAACTATGGTCTTATCCCATTAGATTAATGGTTAGGCAAATTTAATACAGGTTAAAAGAAAAAAAACCCACCACACCTGATGTACTGTGTAGTCAGTTCATGTAATTCACTACTGCAGGAGGTCAGAGAGTGATATGCTGTAGTTGGAGTTAAAAAAGAGCTCTGTAATTTTACAGCCATTAAGAGTATGTCATTATACCTGTGAATGGGGGAATGGAAATCTCAAACTTCAGAATGCAGAGAAAGAATAGCCTTAGGAAAGAAATTTCCCCATCTTCTCCCATCACCTTTCACACTACTGGGGAGTTGTATTAGACTGGGTTATTGCCATTACCCTTGGAATTGCCTGCTGACAGCCACCATAATGTATGCAGGTGTTCACCGGTGCGGTGAGGCACATCAGTGAACATGGTCTCATTCAGTTTACTGAACAACGCTGTTTCCTTGCAGGCTCTGAGAGTCCACTTGCTTATTGGTTTAAGGAAATACTTGCTGCCTGCACCCTGAAATGCAACAGCCACACCATTCCCCACAAGCAGATCTCCTCCATCTCCAGTGGATCTGGCCAGCAGCAAAGAAGGCAGGCAGTGCAGTTTTGGTGGCACTTGGTGCCCTTCAACTGATAGTCCCTTTTCCTGTAGAGGCTCTTTTGTAGTTGAAATCAAAGACTGGGCCTCACGGTTTGAAAGCGACGGGTATTCAGCACGGCGCTTTCCCCATGCGGGGTCAGTTCCACATAAGGCAATACATACTGGGCTTCCTAAAAGCAAGCTGGAGGGAACTATATTGCCATGGAGGTAAACAGCATTAGGAGCAGCCAGAGGTCTCCATGCAAGTCATTTCACCCTCTAGATATTCACAGATCCATGAGATCACATGAGCTGGGAAATCTGGAGCTTCTTCACAGTTTCCTTTTTCCCAGGGAGAACCATGGCATTTGATTCCCGATGTCATGCCCCTACTGTCTACACAAATAGCTTCTCGTGTTTAGGTGAGGAAGGCTATCATAGAAAGGCATCCAGGAGAGATGTCATGGATATGACACTGTAAGCAAATGGGACACTTTCTTGGGTGATATATCTCCATCTCCCTTAGCTCATTGTGCATCTGCACCTTAAGGTGCCAAGCTGCATCTTCCTCCCCAGGAGCTAAATGGAGACAGTTTGGTTTGTCACATTCCTAAGAATTAGCCACATGTGGGAACTCAGTGCCATTTCCACCTGCCTTTACCTTCAAAATTGAATTAATCTGGATTCAAATTGGCATTGTTTTCTGTGTTGTGTGAGGAACTAGGGAACAGATTCGTGGTTTAGGTTCTAATTTGGTGGAGAATTAAAGCCTCATAAATAAGGCACAGTATTTATTCAGCATGTTTGATGAAGACATCTTTCCTATAGCTCCAATACAATCCTTTTTCTTTTTACAGGCAGAACACAGTGAAACATTTTGTATGCCATCAGCACACAAAACTCATGGCCCAAGTGCTCAGCTGATGCAAACTGGCACAGATTAGTGGCTGGCAATGCAAAAGCATCCACTGATACTGCACGAAGAGGTGTCAGAGCTGACCTTGCTTTGCTCTCACACGTCTCTGTAACATTGCTTCCAACCTGTGCAGTCACACTTGCATGTCCCTACAGCTTCCCTGTCTCCATGTGGAAGCCTTTGCCAGCATGCTGGATGTGGGAAAAAGGGCTCACAGTACTGCAGTAGGGCAGTGTGAGTTATTTCCTCCCCTGTGTAGTTGAAAACCTGCTGTGCCATCCTACTGCCTATATTCATGGGGAACCACAGTTAGATGCTAAGTAGTGGAAATGTGCTGGAGAGCATTTCCTGGGTTTAGGTGAGAGATTAGCCTTCAAGTCACCAAAAAGACCTTAGGCAGGAGCAGCCAGCTCAGGACCTGAAGTAAAATGTGTTTTATCCAGACCCATGGCTCGAACTTCCCTTCTCGCTTCCCTGGGCTTTCTGGCTCCGCTGAGATTACAAGAGGAACACACAGCTCTCTGCTCCATGCACTCCTGCTGCCAGCCGTTGGACTCTTCCGCCAGCCTCGCCAGCATCCCAGGGTCCAAATGGCCTTTCTCCAGCTCTACTAATCTGTCACTGCTGAATCTGTCAGCTGGCGGATAATGTATGTGCACGGGCTCTGAGGTGGGCAGGGAGGAGTGGCATGGTCCCAGGATTTACAATGCACGTGTCCAGGAGAGGGGGGGATAAAAGCTGCAAACGTGATACTTTTCTCTCCCCATTTATAGCAGGCTCCCCAGCCCATTACTGCAGGAGTAGCCCACAGGAAGCTGGTGGTTTTGTAGAAGCTTTTGCTGATACTGAATTAATCCTAAATTTTCACTGTCTCCCTGCAAAGTTCCCCTGCCCTCTGAGCAACCTGCATGGCCGACACCTGCCAGAAAATTTAAAGCAGGGTGTTTGGGGCAAAGCCAGCTTTTCAGGAGTGTATCTCGTGCTCTCCTAGGTTGATTTGGATAGCGCTTTCTCCCAGCTCTCAGTGCCTGCTGCTGCGGATGAGCAGATCTGCAGTCATGGGGTCCCCTTGTCAGATTGATCCCGTGTTGCAAATCCACAAGCTGTACATGTGCGTGCCCCGGAGTCCCCAGCTAAACCCCATCTGCGCAGCGCAGAGGAGCTGCAAGACTGGACCCTGCGTGGCAGGAGCCCAAGCTGGCACTGCTTCAGCTGGAGACCATCCACCGGTGACAGGCCGTGTTCAGGCTGTGTTTCACAGCTTGTGAATCCCTGTCAGTGCCTGGGTCTCTCTGGACTCTATGTGGCAACCAACATCCCGCTCAGGCTTCTAGCCTCCTGTTAAACAAAGCTCCTCATAATTAACCATCTCCAAAAGTCCTGCCCCTTCACACGCAGGCCACAATCCCCTCCCTACAGAGCAAGCTGTCCATTTCAAAAGACATGGGTCAAACACCAGGCAGGACTTCCAGTAAAACATATTCAAAACAATGCTATGGCAAGTAATTATGATGATCCTTGCCTTGGAGATCAGGGACCAGACTCACAAAGCAGTAAAGCTAATCTCTTTGTATCAGTGGTAGGACGAATCTGAACTCTTGCATCCATGTCCAGTTACCCGGGTCATGACCCATACCAAGATGCATGGACCCACACATGCTCCTAGAAAGCACAGGAGTTTTACTGGCTGTGTGTTGCAGCAAGCACTGCCTAGTGCATAAGGCAGGACAGCTGAAAGGCTTGACATTGAGCTATGAACCAAAAACCATGCAGTGTCACTGCGAGCACCACATTGCCCAGGAAAATGGAGCGTGCCTTTGTAAGGCACAGGCTAATTGCATGGAGCTGTGATAGCTCTTGTGGCGCCATCTGAATTACTATGTCAGCTGGACATTTATCACCAAGAAAATAATAAACACTTAGAAACAGGGTACATAATGCTGTGGATGGCCTTCGAAACATGCTCGGTTCCCCCACCAAAGGAGCAGGTGCTTCTACTTGATGCTCTTCTTGTGAAGCCAGAGAGGCAGAATCCCGCTGCATGTTTCTGGTGACACAGAAAGTAAACAGTAATTTACCACCCACTCTGCTCTCAAGTCCTTGCTAAAGAATTGGGACCTGACATTACCTCCCTGAGACTGATTGATAGAAATCGGGAATTACTGTATGGCAGTCTGGTTGCTGTAAAGCTGGCCTGAGGACTTCCTATCTTCTGTGGTGGCCCCAAAAGCCGTCAACCTTTGTGTCTGGATTGGAGGCCAGGGGTTTTTGCTGATCTACACCTGCAGATTTATTGAAGATTTTAATACGGTAATTACAGACAAACCAAATTTTCCTGTCCTTTACACTGAGCTTCCCCATGCACCTGCTCTCTCTCCAGTTCCAGCTCTTTGGAGATGTCTGTGCATCTTCTGCAGGATTGCCTCCACGCAGGGTGAGATCCTCAGTCAGCATAGGGAGAACTGACCCATCTGCTTCGCATGGTGATGTTCCCTCATGGGAGACTCGGTGGGATCCCTCCCCTCGAACTTCAGCTGGCCAGAAATCAAGCACTTAGTATAAACCAATTGTCTGGATTTTTTCTATGATCACTGGAGAAAGACTGGCATGTCTCAGGACAAATTATTGCCATCATACAGTGGGTGTCTAGGGAAGGAAGAGTTGAATTACCACCTCGTTAGGGCTATGCAAAACAGCAAGAACATGAAACTCGCTTGATTTGGCTAAAAAACCTGATCTGCCCCCGGGGTAAGTTAGTAAAGCTCTTCTAAACCATGCCAACAGCACATTTGGATTGATCAATAGCTCTGGCTCAGTTATCCTTGATATGCAGGAGCGCTCATCTACAGCAATTACCTAAAAGCCTGGGAAGGGGAGGAGATCAAGTAATTTAGCAAGGGGACAAGGCCTTTGCATTGATTAAAAATGTAATGGGATCTTTGAGATGGCTTCAGAGTTGCCCCTGAGGTACTTCATCAGCTAGAGGCAGAAGTCACAGCACTGCTGGGGCTTTGCCTCTGTTCTCCAGCCCAGCAAACCAAATATAGTCAGGGGACCTCTTTTAGGTAAAGACAGAGCTTCGCGGGGAGGGGTTGTCTCTACAGCCCGGTTACAACAACAGTGGATCGGAGGCTGAAAGAGAGAGAGATGTGCCAGAGATTAGAGAGAGTAGAAAGAGGGGCAGGGCCAGCATGTTTAAATCGATGGAACAATCAGTTGGAGGCTAAAGCAATTTTGAGATTAGGCCTCCTTTATGGAAAACAGTGATCTCTTTTTGATGAAAAAGCCATCCCAGCCTATTGTTGTAATCTTAACTCTCTCTGCTCATGCAGTTTGCCTGTGTCTTGTGGCTGACCCACTTCCTTCAGCTCCTTTGCTTGTTTCCTTCAAGTGCAGTTTTAGCTCCAAACCACATAAACACCTTGTTTAAATTGCTTTAATCTCCAAGTGCTCTTTCTATTGATTTGAAACAGTTAAGCTGTCAATCAGCCCTTTCTCTTCACACTGTGGACCAGGGAGGAAGATTAAAATAACAAACAAACAAGAGGTGGATGGGCAGGGAAGTTAGTCTGAATTTCGCAGCGGATGCTAGCTCTTAGGAGCCTGGAAACAGGTGGAAGTGAGGTCCTTCCAGACGCTGAAGTCCGTAGAAAGGCCCTCTCCAGAGCAGAGGGCAGTGTGTGATGCCCTGCAATGCCCAGTTCCTAATGCATTCAGACACTCACACTGCTAATGTAGGACCTGGATATCTCTTCATGCTAAGTGTTGTGCAAATACGTCTAGGAGACAACCTCAGTCTTACCAAGTTTGCAGTCACCACTGATAAGACAGACAACAAAAATGATGAGAGGTAAACAGACGCACAGAGAGAAAAAGTAGTTTTTGCAAGGGCAGTGCGTGAATCCAAAGAAAGACTGTCTCCTGATGAGGATCTAGCACCTCATCAAAAAACCTTAATAAACACACTCAGGATGAGGATCTAGCACCTCATCAAAAAACCTCAATAAAAAGGGAAACCTCAAAAAACCTCACCCTGAGTGTGACTTTTTTCGTGCAGTAGTGAGGAAGTGAATGGACCTGCACTCTTACAGATACACATGGCATCTGAAACCCAGCCTGCTTGCAGCTCTGCCCCCGAAGGCTGTGCAGAAATGCCGTTGAGGAAGGACATCTGAGCTGGACCACTGAAACTGTGGATGCTCTTGCAGTCAGTGGATACGTCCCTTGGCACTGTCCCTCGCTTGGATAGCATACCAGGCCATCTGCACTCAGGACAATCCTGATGGCAAGCTTGAAGCAGCAAGCTATTATTTCATCATTACAGCAAGGATAACGACAGGGCCAGAGAGGCTGATTGCTGCTGGAGAGGTGAACGGTCAAGGAACTAAGAAGGAGAATAAAGATGAAGCATGGCACATGTGGCTTTGCAAGAGGTGTGCAGCTGGCTTAGCCTTGTTCTAGTCAGAATATTGATCACTAAAATGAAGCTGAGGGTCTCTAGTTAGAGTCTTCAAAGTGGAAATGCACTTAAGTCCAGTACTAGTCACACACTCTGAAAATCCATCAATTAATCACATTATGCAAAGCCAATATTAGACACAGCAGCACTCAGATACTATATGGGCTCACTCTGCTATGCATGGGTTGAGGAGAAACCTCTCTGGTGACACACTTGTTTCTGCCCCTCCCCTATAAAAGTTTCTTTTACAGCCCCATGAGTGTGGTAAGGACTCACTCTACTCGACTCTCATGAGAGGGAAACCAAATTTCCCAGGGCTCTTCCCCTTGCACCCAGTGCAGAGGGATTTTCAGAGAAATGCTCCTCCTGCATGGGGTGCTGAAACCCTCTGAACGTCGTGGCCTGGGAGGGACAGCAGAGCAGGGAGATGACAACCCCAGAGCAGCTGGAGGGACCCAGGGGTGAGAAGCAGCGCTTGCAGCAGTGCTTTGCTTTCTCCAAGGCAGAGCTGCGGGTCCCACAGCTGGAGCGCACAAGGATTCCTGGGAACCCCTGGGAAGGGTTTGCAGAACAAAGAGGCCTGAAATTGATGGGGTCATTCATCTGGATGTATAAAATAATAATAATAAAGAAATAATCTTTGAATGGGTTTCTTTCCCCTCAAGCAATTCAGGCAGCTGCTTGATTTCCATTTGGCCTCAAGATCCTTTTATTGATATGCTATAAAAATTTGCATGCGGTGGAAAGGTTGCTGGAGAGCTTGCAGTTGGAGGGTCACACCTTTCTAGCTACAGGGGCTGAAGGGATTTCACTTTCTTCTTCTGACTTTTGGGAGCAGGAGCGGGAATAAAGATTGGGGCAGAGGGGTCACAGAGGAACCAGCACAGATAAAAAGAGATCACTGTCTGCACAAAATGAAGCAACTGTCCTACAGACAACAGTCTCCTACGTTACATTTCACTAGTCCACTCTCAAAAGAGGCCAGTGTTAGATACAGAATAAGGTGAAGGTCCTGGGGGGAAAATACTAGGTGATGAGAAGAATAAAGATGGCATAATGACTTCAAGATTTAAGGTTAGATGGGCAACTGGCCTTTCATTTCTGGCTATACAAATGCTTCCTTTTTAAACCCTTACTAATATTCTTTGATCAAATGGGAGAAGAAGGGGAAGGAAGGCATTAGAGGGATTAATGTGATTTTTGGCATGATAGGCAAGGCTTGTGCATGGGGGAGCTTCAGAAAATCCTGACACCTCAGAGAACACCTTCTGGAGGCTGGTAGAAGACAACTCTCCACAGGGAGCAGTGCAATATGGAGAAGGAAGAACATACGTCAGCACTCCCTTTCTGATGATAGAGCAAAGTGTCATTCCAGGAAAACAAGCAATTTTTAAGGAGGGAAAAGAGAGAGGTTATAAAACAAGCAGATATTTTTTTTTTACATACAAAACACACAGACTGGATTGATTTCATGTTTTTAGAGGACTTCAATCATATGAATAAAGATGGCTTTTCCCAGCTCCCCTTTCCCAGTTGCTCACAGCTGGCTGACAGCCATCGGACACAGCAGCAAGGGCCAGAGCACAGAACTGACACTGGTGGATGAAGACTACAGGAACAGGACAGAAAGAGGCCTGGGGAGAGGTATCAACTAAAATAGAAAAGGACAGCAGCAGGGCCACAGCACAATGACTTAATTTGTGGGTTTGTTCTGCTCTGTAGGGGTGGGCTGATGTGACACCCACGCACTGAGCAACAGCTGGCAACATCTGCCACAGCTCCTCCTCTTCTTCTTCAGCTTTCAAACACTTGCTGTCCTCATCAGTTCTTCTTACTTCTCCTCCCCTTGCACTTCCTGACTGCTGCAGTTTGCTTTTTTTTAATGAAGTCCCTTATCGGGGCTTCAAAGGGGAGGTGCACAGAAGTCAGGAAGAGGAGGGAGTGGTGCCTTCCAGTCTTTCAGGTTAAAATTGCAAACACACACATATGCATACACATTGAAACAGCAAAGCAAGGAGGGAAATCAATAGCCCTGGGTCAAAACTCATTTTCAAATCTGAATGAAACTTGTGATTAGTAGAGCCCCACAGAAGCCACTGTTTCCAGTCTTGACCTGATCCTTAAATGTCAGTCTTGCAGAATCATAGAAAATTAGGGGTGAACAGGACTTCCAGATGCCACCTAATCCATCCCCTTGTCAAACAGCCCCATATGCATGAGATTCACCAGTAACAGGAAACGCCAGCTCCTTTTTATGGTTTGGTGCTGTGTTTGGACTAGAAAAATGCAATGGGCAGAACCTGCTTTCTTTCCTGAATTTACCTCACCCCTGAAGGCCAGTGTGTCCCAGGATCTCCAGCATGAGCAGGGCTGATCACATACTCAGATCCTCCTCGTTGCTAGCTCTGCCAATGGGCTCTAGCATTTTCCCAACTGGGTTGAAAAGGACTGGGGAGAGTTGGGAGGCATGATTGTGTACGGAGAAGGAGTAAATTCAGACAAGCCTAATCTTGTCTCCAAAATGAGTGGTTTTTTGTTTTTTTTTTTTTTTTAAAAACCTGTATTTCATCAAATGACACCTTACTGCTACCCCACAGTCAATAAATAAGTGGTGATGGGGTGGGAGGGTAGAGGACCAGGTAGAGGGGTGGATGGGAATAAGAGAATGTGAGAGAGAGGAAATGAGGAAAATAAGCTCTTTCCACCTGAGCTCATTTCTGAAGGTGGACATAACTGGTGATTAGCAAAGTCCGACTTAACCACTATTCTCTCTTCCCTAGCTTGCGACGTAAATGTCAGCTTCCTGCAGCAGGGAGAGGACCACTAATGGCTGCGGCAAAGCAAGGAGGGGCAAGGAACTTCCAAATGAGCTTGACATTTTCTTAACCTGAAACAAACTGAGGCTGTGAAAGGCCAGGGAAGGAACCCATCGGAGTGACTGAGAGGGCTGTAAATGCAGAGCAAGACCTCGCTTAAACACAGCCATTTGTAATGGGCTGTCGAGCTGTGACAGAGGGTGAGTTGTGGGAGTTTGCATTGGGAGGGGGTGCCAAGAGGGTGGGTGGAGGAGCAGATGTGTTCACACTCCCTTTTGGCAAAAAGGATAACAACATTTGCCTTCTTTAAAGGGAATACTGATGAATAGTTAGTAAGCCTGGGCTGGGCTGCTTTCCATAGGCTCACTATCTTCTCTGAGGGCTTTTCATATGGGAGGATTTGAGAAGCAGGACCTCTAA
>NW_009190887.1:12906-22439 GCF_000690835.1 Fulmarus glacialis | reverse complement strand
AATGATTCCCTTTCTTGCAAAACTCAACATTCAAAGGAATTTTTCATCCTCCTCAGGGCAAAAATAAGATCTCAAAATTTCATGGGCTGAACTGGCAGGAGGAGCACAACGAACAGGTTCCCTCAGATGAGTCAATATATTGATGATCAGCAGAGTCACCTAAGACATGGTAAATACAGATTCAAGTCTTTGCCTCAGACTGGTTCAGAGCAAGGCTGGTGTAAATCATAGCTCGGTCGCTCTTTGGGTGACAGTCCTGTGTACCTCACCACTGTGACTCAGTTCTGCATCTCTCTGCCCGTTAGACTTGTCCCAGTTAGGAATTCTTCTAACCTGGTTCATCCCTCCCCATAAAGAACTGATGACAACCCACAAGCATTTTCCAATTAAAATCCATTTCAGGGAAATGAGGGCATAATAAAGGATCTGTGGTGCTGTGTCAGACCACGGGTTCCTTGAACCTTGCCTCAGAGAGCAGACTGCAAAGCTTCAGAGAGGGTCTAAGATCAGGACGCATAAAGAATGACCCTTTCCACTGGCAAGTTTCCAAAAGTTACATCTCTAACTAAACATAGTTTATGCCACTGGAAGAATACTTGAGTTTGAGGTGCACCTCAACCTAAGTCTCCTGGAAGACCAAAGCACTGGAACATTCCTTGAACCAACACACAGTCACCACATTATTTTTGCTGCACATAGGTACGTGCATGGTTTTGAAAAAGCTGCTTATTACAGTTCAATGGAGAAGGATAGACCATATTTTATCACAGGTCTGTTTGTAAGGTTCATTATTGATTTTAATGTACCTGTGCCAAGAGGCAACGACGGGCACAGTTTTTTAAAGAGAAGGAAGGAAGATTAAATATACTCAATCCTTGTCACCTTAGCAAACATTTATCCATCCAGTTGTGTATGATGAGAAGTCTCTATTCCAAAGAAGGAATTAAATTTTAATAGGACAGAAACATGTTTGTAGGGCTGTCATGGTCCAGGATTGGAACAGACTAGAGCACTGCAGGGAAACACCAGAGGCTGCTGACAGAAGAAAACCAGAAGGTGATAACTTATGCCTGAAACAACTGATAGTGGGGAAGGAGGTGATGCAGGACAAGACTGATGTGCAGTGTCCTAGCCACTGACGGTAGAGAAATTCCCTGCTCAGAAAGGAGGCAGAGCAGCCCCCAGCATTGCCCTGGATGTAGTTACTGCTCGCAAAGGTGATGCCAAAGTTGCAATGAAAGCCAGAAAATCTCAGTACAGACAAGAAGGTTCCTCACTGGTGTGTACTTACTGCCATGGACTTCCCCAGCAGCAGGACTCAGTCTGCAGGACTATGTTTACAAATAAGCCCCTTCCCTTCTTTGCAGATGGGCTTTGCAGATGGGCAGTGATGCTCCAATTGGGGAATGTTTAATCCTTCCAGGTAACACCAGCCACGCTCAATGCTAATGCAAAGGTTAATAATCTCCTTGCTTGGGTAGAGAAAGGCTAGCACTGCAGGTGAAACCTTTGCTGGGCTCTTCAGGTTACAGCCCAGGGTCTTCAAGACCAGAGTGAAGTGGGTGATATAACATGCGTTAATGAACTGGACCAGCGGAGGCTGACAAATGGTTTGGGCAACTCGCACCTCCTCTGCCGTGCTCGGTACCACAGAGCGGGCACAGCAGAGGTTGCTGCTCTCCCACTGCCCCGGTGTACATCGAGGTTCACTCCACGCTCCAGCGAAGAACTCACTTTACCTCCTGCCCTTTAGTGGCCTCCGCAGCTTCTTACTTCCAGTCATTACCAGCCATGGTCTGGATTTAATGAGGCCAGAGTTCACTGGATGAAATAAATGCAGGTCCCCAAACCCTCTAAACCAAAGCTAATGAAAAATATATGCTCCCTCACTCCTGCTCTCATTTTCACATCCTGCAAATTATCTGTGCTAATGCACACAACTCTCTGCTCCTCCACGGCTTCAGATGCTGAACTTTGAATCTTTGTCACATCAGCCAGCACCAAGTAATTCCGTACAGAAGTCTGACATTTCCAGTTGAAAAAAATAAATTGATTAAAATTCAACAGGCATGTAGTGTTCAGCTTTTAAAGGTCGGCGAATCTAAGGAACTATCAACTGTAAAATAATTCAGCATTTAGAGGGGAGGGGCAGCTGGGGGGGTCCTGGGAAGAGGGAGGGAGCGCAGAATGTTAGGATCATTTACTGCCTGCATTTTGCTATCAAGAACATAATTACAGGCAATTTAATTATCGTATAATGGAAAGGGTCCATTCTCCTGAGTGTCAGGGCCAGATCCTACTTTACCTCGCTGGGCCCTGCGCAGTGCAGACGTGGGGAGGGGACTCTGACAGTGACCGGGTGAGTGAGTGTCTGCAAGGGCACCTTGGAGAATGAAGATGGGTGACGTTGTTTCTGCTGCTTCTCATGTTGGAGACTGGATCAGGCTCATCCAAAGGAGACTTTCAGTCGTCCAGTAGAAGGAAGAAGGATCAGGCTGTTGGTGCAATAGTGGCAGAAATTCCCTACTGAGAGAACTGCTTTCATATGGGAAGTATGAATTTACCCAGGCACAGATCCTCTTTCTAGCACACTGCTGTCTATTTGGTCCTGCGTGTCTCCTGTGACTTCTCTGTTACTAGGAGGCTCCACTGAATATGGAAGCTAAGATGGACAAGCACAGCCCCATAAGTGAGCTACAGAGATAAGTACTGATCCCCAGGGAAACCAGGTCAGGGTTTCAAGAGCTGCCCCATCCATCTCACTTCACTGGAGTTCTACCAAGTCCCAAATCCCGTATCTTGAAGTTCCTCCAGTTCTGCCATCGGGATTTTGCTTTTCGAGGTCTGTACTACCCAGTTTTGAGTAAGATCAGGTCAGACAAACAGGAAGCAAAGCCCCTTTGCACCAACCTTGACGGACCACCACCATTTACATGAACAAGAAACCTGGACACAGAAGTCTTCAGCCTGAGCCGCCTTTGACAGGTTGCAAGTTACTAACCAGGACACTCTCCCTTCCCTTGATTGCACTGTGCATGTATAAATCATGTTATCTAATGCATGGCTTCTCCTCTTCCTTCTCCCTTATCCCACCCTCTTGATAAAAATCTTTGTTCTTCACACCCTTCACACCCTTTTGCGCACGAGCTTGAGACCAGCTCTTTCCAGTCTAGAATATGTTTGGTTTCATTGTTCTGTTGAAGTCAAGAAATACATCCCATGGGAAACATCTCCTAGAGCTTAGTGGCAGAGAGAGCAGAGGAGGGGTTGGAGCCCACCTGAGCGGGGTTTGGGGCAGTGACCTGTGGGCAGCAGGCACTTGGCCTCCTGCTGACTTTCTGACAGGCAGTTTATCAGGAAATGGGCAGCGTGATGCTCTGATTGCCTTTCCCAAGGACGGGATCACAGCCTGTTGTACAACCCAACTGTGACCCCTACAGGTCTCTGGAAGGAGACTACTGATCTCCTCAGAGGCAGGCACAGGGAGAGAGAGTGAGCAAGGCATCTCCTCCATCCTTATCACTCAGTACCCCTGAATAACAGGGCACAGTTGATATGCCTGTGATTTGTTATTCCTTGTAATATCAAATTCTCCCCTTGCTCATAGAGGTGCCAAGCTATTGATTTTAGTGGGGACAGGATCACTGTGACTGAAGGAAAAAGCATGGCCCATAAAGTTGCTGGTGAATTGTGCTCTCCAGGCCAGAGACCACCTGCAGGACTCAGCCCCAGGGGGCAAAAATACACATCAAAGGAGAGCAAGATGACTCCTACCACAAGGTGGCTGTAGGAAGCTTCTCCAGGGGAAATTGTGACTCAGCACAGGCCAAACCAACTTTGAAAAACTGAAATAAGGGGAAAAAGGAAGAGAAGGGCCAGCAGGCACATTGCTGCTACTCTGTCTATCGCCGAAATGCTGCTGTGTGTCAGTACAAAGGTGAGGCAGAGGAAAGAGAACGCTCCGTCTTCTTCGTTTAAAATGCTCCCAGCCTAATCTTTGCTAACTCAGCACCATCCCTGGGCCTCTGTCTCGCCTTGTCTCAAGAGGAATCCACTACAGTGCATCACTGCAAGCTCCTGCTAAGATTTTGATGTCACTGGCACTTACATCACTGCAAAAGTCCCCCTGCCCTTTACCCTGCCTAGTGAGTCCCTTTTGCAAGCAGTGGGACACCCATACCCCCACACTATCTCCACCCATTATATTAGCCCAACAGAGGGCTCATCCATCTCCACATACAAGACCTGGACCTCCCTTCTCCAAGACCACGAACAGACAGACATAGTCTCCAGTGC
The DNA here is from genome assembly GCF_000690835.1 of Fulmarus glacialis. Classification (NCBI taxonomy): domain Eukaryota; kingdom Metazoa; phylum Chordata; class Aves; order Procellariiformes; family Procellariidae; genus Fulmarus; species Fulmarus glacialis. The sequence continues at coordinate 18,143 of NW_009190887.1, read as the reverse complement.
ACTGCACACTTGCCCTGGATCATGGTGGAACAAGCCCACCACAAGTATCAGCACACCACCAGGCTGCATGAGCATCTCCCCACATGGTCAAGACACTCCAGATCCTAATCCTTTTGGCAGAAAACCCTATGGCCCGAAACCTGTGCCGGGGAAGAGGAGGAACCCCTGCAGCTCCGCATCCCATCAGTGTGGAGCTTGCAAAGCCTGGACCTGGGGAAGGTGGGTACCACAACTCCCCACTGAGCAGGGCTTGCTGATGGCAACACCCAGGGCTCAGTCATGAATCAACGGCAGCCAGGCTAGCTGCTCTGCCTCCTTCCCCCTCCCACCGATACACAGCAGCCAAAAAGCACCATGTTGATTATTCAAGAGTGGACTCTTAACAGCTCTAATCAGTTGATAATCCAATAACACACTCAGCTGAGCTGCAATCTCAGCTCCCAGGTCCCTGCCGCTGAGAGAACATTTACAGCTGCGTCGTGTTGATAATAACTGCCGCCCGGCGGTCAGGAGGAAAGCACAGCAAATGGCTCCCCGCTCCCCTGCTCCTGAGCCAGGTCAGAGGCAGGCAGACCTTTCTCCCCCACCTCACCCGTCCCCGGCCCCTCTCTGCCCGCAGAACTGCTGCACAGCTGGCTGCTGCTGGGGTCCTCTCTTTTCCCTTGCATGCAGCTGCGCAACAGCCCAGCTCCTGAGATCCTCAGGAAAATAAGTTGCCTGTTCTCTTGAGCTACCCCCCTGGCAAAACTGCTTTAAATGTAATAAATAAAAGGGGAAGCATCAAATCCATCATTTTGAGGGCATTTGAAATTCAAGATGCCAGGGACCAGCCAGCACAGCCTCAGGCCATTTCAGTTCTCCAACATTTCAGCACAAACTGTGAGCATTCAGCCTGGGTGGCCTGGAGCCAGCACACAGGGAGAGACATTAAATGCAGAAATATCCCTTCCTCCGCACCACCCCAGCTTTCCAGCCCCAACCCCTTCCTGAGGCAGGCAGAAAGCCATTCACACCTGCTTCTCACTGCTTTCACAGCCTGATTTCTCAGATAGAGAGGCTGGCTGAGTCTCCTGGCAAAGTCCTCTCTCTTTGCCTCACCTTCCAGTCATCCATTTTGCATAACTCCTCCTGTCCACCCAGGCCCCTCTCTGGGTCCTTGCCACATGCCAGGGTCTGTGCTCAGCCCCTTCTGCCCCACACAGGGTGTGCCTGGCCCTGCCTCATTAATCAATACCCCTCATTAGCCATCTGATTACAGATGACTGCTTATTTCCTCCAGGTGTATCGTCGGAGCTGCACTAGCAAAAAGGTGTGGAAAGCCATTTCTGGGCCTAAATACAGATTTTCCGTTAAGAGATTAAACCAATTTCCCCATGCATTGAAATGAATAGTTGCATCTGTTTGTGCGTGTGTATGTGCTTGCACGTGTGCAGGAGCTGGTGTGTTCAGCGCGTACCACCCTTTATTTTATTGAAATGAATAGTTGCATCTGTTTGTGCATGTGTATGTGCTTGCACGTGTGCAGGAGTTGGTGTGTTCAGCGCGTATCACCCTTTGTTTCCTGAAACACATTACTTGGTAGATTTACTAGACAGACAAAAGGGTGTGAAGAAAGCTGTGTCCCTACAGTGACCCTTCTTTGGGTACCTGAAGAAAAAAAGCAACATGAAATAACCCAAAGAGAGAGACCTGTGCAGGGTGTTTCTTCATCACCAGCTCTCATAATGCCCGAATGCTTCGGAATGGTTATTTTTCATAGGCACCCCGATGGAGCAGGAAAATGCACTGCTGCTAGTAATATTAAGATGTTCAGGTCTAATGGAAACTAAATGGGGTTGTTGTTCACTAGGGTGTGTGAAAGGGAGAAGAGCTGAACCTGGCCTCCTCCGTGGCCAAGGGACTGTGGGCACCACGCACCCAGGGTCCCCACGCTCCCCGCGGGTTTACGCTTCTCTTTTCTTTCCTGGTGCAAAACTTCCTCCCGCTCAAACCCCATGGTGGGGCACGCTGGCCTGCTCTCCCTCCCCTTCCTCCGTTGTTGTTCACTAGGGTGTGTGAAAGGGAGAAGAGCTGAACCTGGCCTCCTCCGTGGCCAAGGGACTGTGGGCACCACGCACCCAGGGTCCCCACGCTCCCCGCGGGTTTACGCTTCTCTTTTCTTTCCTGGTGCAAAACTTCCTCCCGCTCAAACCCCATGGTGGGGCACGCTGGCCTGCTCTCCCTCCCCTTCCTCCTCCTCCTGGGATGCTGCTGGCTGCCATGGCAATGCTGCCAGCCATGGAGGCTGGCACCTCTTCATACCCAGGAGAAACAGGTCCAGTTGCCCATCCTCACCACAGCCTCCTGCAGCCACCCAGGAGGGTTCCTGGGGGGCTGTGGAGGCAACATCATGGACCTGCCCCTTTCCACCCCCTCCACCTCTCCTTGAAAGCCAGCTTGCTCCCCTCTGCCCCTTCTCCTGGCTGGCCCCATCTTCTCCCCGTTCCCGCAGACCCCAATTAATCCTGGATGTCAGTTCCTTGGAGCTGCATCAGGAATGAACTGTGCTCTCCCGCACTCAGCGCGTGGGGCCGGCTGCAGTCTCTCCCTTCTGTTTTGGCAGGTCTCTCTCGTCTGCAACCTCCCTTTGCTCCCAAGGTCTTTCCCACAACAGATCCCAACCAGCAACTCTGTCTCCTGGTACTTTTGCTCCCTGCCCACTTCACAGTCGGCCTCCTCTGGCACAGACCTCCATGCCAAGCTACCGGTCTCAGGCACAAAAGCAGTGGGCACTGCCTCTAACCCCCCAGGGGGGATGCTCGCTGCTGAAATATCATCAGCGTTCAGGGCCGTGGGAGTGGGACACGTACATCCTGATACAATAGGAATGAAGGGACCAAAAGAAAAGCCCATTAAAATCCAGAGCCCAAACCTCCTTCTTGCCTGCACAGCACGTGCAGCAAAGTTAGTTCTGTGTTTCCCCTTGTGCTGCTTCTTTTGGGTAGAGTGCAGATCCTAACAGATTGCGATAGCTCCGACGGGGCTCTTCTGCTCTATTGTGTGTGTAATCCCCTTTCTAAAAAACAGTCCTGCCTGATTATATGTTTAGGCAAGAGGCTAGAAAAACCCCAGGGACACTAAGATTCTCTACAGAAGAATCTGGGAAGAGCTAGGTTTTTGGATCTGAAAACAAAGTCAAAAAGTGCCACTGGCTCGCTTCTTCCCCGCTTTGCAAAAATTTCAGAGCAATAATGATGCGCGGGGGGGGCTGGGGCCACTGCAGACGTGTCTGGGAGATATCCTGTCTGGTGGAGCGAGGGGGGCGGGAGGGGCGAAGAGGAGCTTGTACGGCACATCTCCAGGGAAGGACTTTCCTGGTGGAGGCTCTTCAGGGCTGCAAAATGCAGCTGGCAGCACCCCAGCTCCAAGTCCGCACGAGTGAGTTGGGGCCAGATGTGACTACCCCACCGGTGGTTTTGAGGTCCTGGCTGTTCAGTCCTCTCCAGCCCTTTCCAATTTCACATTAATTGGGCCAGTGCACAGCAATTTAGCGTGATCCCACTGAGCCATGGAAGGTCCACGCAGGTCTTGACCAGCCTCATTTCACACTCCAGGCATAGGGCTAATCCACAGGGATATGGTGAACTGTCTTCACCTCCCCTTTCCCAGGGCCAACCTTTCTGATGCTTCTGGGGTCCATAGGACAAGGACCTGAGGAAAGGGGTAAGACCCATCCATGCATCAAGATCAGCCCCTGCCCAGGTGCTTCCCTGTACCAGAGCCTTTGATCCCCTTTTCTGAGGCTTGGGAGGTGTTTTTAGGCAGAGTGTAAGGGGCAAGGATGGGCAGAGGATGTATAGACAGCACGAGAGCTGGGTACATGGACTGATGGGCTGGAGGAAACCATGCATCGTGGCACTTAAACATCTCCAGGGCTTCCTCAGCCTGTTCTCCTTGGCCCTTAGTCTCTTTGGTACATTCACTCCACAGCCTTGACGAGGAGGGGCCCAATTAGCGAAAACAGCTTTACAGCAGAAACCACTGGGCTGAGACTCCCAGCTCATTTCACATATCGCTGGGCCCTGCGAAGCCATCGGTTGGTAATGGCTTTCTCTCAGTACTTGGACGGGAGCCAGTAGCCCTGAGCCGAAGACTGGGTGGTCTGTTAGGGTCCCCTGCACCACCCACCCCATCCCAAATACCACCCCTCAGTGCTGTGGGCATCCCCGCTGGGAAGCGGTGACGGTGCACAGCGGTTTCTCCCAGGGCTTTGCAGAGATCCTCCTCGCCCAGAGCGCCCAGCGAGGAGTCGCTGCACTGATTTTCCCGTGCGCTGAGGAATAAAGCCCGTCTCTTCACGGCGGTCATTTCGGCTGAGCACTCTTTGGGGTATATTTGATTTGAGCCGTGATAATCAGGTGTACCCCCCCGTCCTCGGCAGGCAGCGGCTCTTAATCAGGAGAGTTTCTGCTGCGAGTAGTAAAAGGCGTGCAGGCATCTCCCCCGAGGGCTGTCGCTCGCTGCGTCCTGCCGCTGTGCGTTGCTTACTGAAGCTGGGGCTGGGAAGGGCAGCGCTGGCAGGGGGACAGCGGCCAGTTTGGGGCAGGAAGCATGGAAAAAGAGAGCGCCAGCAGGCAGAAATCAGGCAGAATGGAGGTTTTGGGATAGTACCTCAAACATTTGGGCAGTACCTGGCACGATGGGGACCCGACGATCTTCTGGGGGCCTTAAGTCCTATGACAGCGGTGTCCCTGCTGCCATCTCCTGCGCTGGCTGCAGCGAGGAGCCCTGCAGGGACTCCCTGGCTGTCACCTGCCAGGATCGAGCCCGCGCCTGGGCTGGGGTTTGGCACGACCTGACCCGCTGGCACCGCTGTGGTCCGCTCTGCCGCCGTGCATCCAGGGCTCCCAAACCGAGCTCGGCGTCGCATCCCCTCGCTGCTGCTCTGCCCCCTCCTTCCTGTCATTCGGTGACATAATGGAATCAAATTAAAGCCCCATTTACCAGTTTTATTGCCTATTATTTATAATACTCCAGCTCCAAAGTGCTGTTTTATAGAGTGCTTAAGCTGCCATTGCTGGATAGAGTTTGCCATAAATGTCTCCACATGCACAGAACATAATGTCCTCGCGTCGTGCAGGAAAAGGGAAGAGATTATTCTCAATTATTTCATATAGTCTGTTTTATTGTCTTATTGTAATAAACTGTCATACCCTACAACACTTTAAAATCAATAGTTTGCATTAAAAGTAATGAAA